>NC_056575.1:4724525-4754696 GCF_018340385.1 Cyprinus carpio
TCTTAGTTTATAAAATCACAGCTGTTCATTGTTAGGTAATGTTACTTCACAGTGCATTAACTATGTTAACAAATACTGTACAACTTTTTGATTTCAACAATGAAGGCTATAGCCTAAATGTTGAAATGAACAATGTTGTAGCAGTGCAGTTTAGTAGTAGTAAATGTTAAATAATGTAGTTAAATAGTTTATAAATAGAACATTATTGTAAAGTGTTACAGATTTTTTTTTTATACACCAATTAAGACGTCTCGTGAGTTCAGTGTTGGACAGGTCAGTTGTTTAAACCATTCATTAAATTGAATCGGTTCAAATGAATCATTAGTTCGTGAATCAGACGTGTACGGCACGCGTTGTGTAATTATCTCGGCAGTTTAGGATATCGCACAAGATTTGACAACACAGAAAACATTTCATCACTGGATAGGTGTTTTTTTTTTTTTTTTTTTTTTTTTGTTCGACAGCATCGTGTCAATTGATTTTGATTAATATGCGCGAGGGAGAGAGAGCAAGACTCTCGTGTTGTTTGAAGACGGTGAAGGTGAGCGCGCGCGGCCGGGGGCTCGCTCGCTCTCTCTCTCTCTCTCTGCTCATTCTTATATGCGCCGTTAAACTGACAGGACTTAAAAACATATGCAAATGATAAACTTTCACTCTATGATGGTTAAGCTGTGCAATTAATCCGCGAATCACATTCGTCAAGGGCCGGGGAGCAGCTGGCCCATATGGTTAATGAATAACGGATCAACTACGACAGCCTACATCACACATCCTGCGATGTGACTATCGTGGATTCGTACATCGCGATATCGATGCTTAAATGACACATCGTGCAGCCCTAATTTCCACAGTGACCGCTCCTTTGGCACAAACGTACCAAGAGCCTTGCCAAAGAACCCTGAGCTCCTGTTATGAAGCACAGATGAATTGCTGGTCTGTCGGACTGGCGGTAGGTCCAGATTCTTACATCACAGCATGTGTGTTACTGTGCGGTTGAGTCTCACAGTGTTGAGATATCTTTGGTGGTATTCTCCGCATTGCTCCGAAAGGAAAAAGATTTTTGATTTTGCATGTGAAATATCAATTTACACCCGTATCATCAGTAATTTACTGTGGTTTACAGGCCTGTTGGGTTGTGTTCAAATTTCTGGATTGTAATTGCACATCATTGGTTTTTCAAGTCTTGGAGTGTATCGAATTTAATTGCCTGCTAGTATCACAGGCGATTACATGCCCTAAATCCTGTTTTGTATGGAAAATACTAAATGCTTTAGCACATCCTCACGTAATTGTTTTGCAACTTCTTGATCCACCCGACAAACAAAATATTCCCAGTTTCTGCATAATTTATTTGGCCTGTGCTGCAGGATGCTTCATGTGTAGACCTAAATATTGTTAATAATGTTAATAATTCAGTCTCATTTTGGCATCACAGTCATGGACAAAACAGAAGCCGGCGCACATTTGCATATTAATGTGGTGATGAATAATAAATGAATCTAGAGGTTGATTAGCTGTCAGGTTCTTGGCTCGATCACAAATCAGTATGGGCTGAACTTGATTTAAATGAGGATTAAAAGCATGATCCTTTTGAACCATTTTGAGGTTAACTGCATGTTAATATGTGTCAGGATGGGGAGTAGCTGAATTAAAGAAAATGAAATAGATTTGTTTATATATTTAACAAATTATTCATTACCATTGTTGTTGATGTTGTTATATATTATAGTGATTATTCTAATAGTATTCTAATGCTAATATATTTTATAGTTGCTAGTTTGAATTGATAAAAATAAGTACCCATAGTAATAATAATAATAATAGTAATATTAATACTTTTCTACAGTTTTGATTAATAATACTTTTTCTGTTAAAATATATTTTTTGTCGATTTTGGTATAATCATATCTACATATTAAATGGGGATTTTGACTCTTCAAGAGGTATTTCACTGTCATTCAGAAATTAGTTGCTAGTTATTGTTTCTTGTAGAACATACTTTAGCAATTATAAAATTATAAAAGCATTTATAGAAGATGTTAATATCAGAATTCTATTAGAATATATAATTTAGTGATGAAATGTATATTATAATATTGAATTATGAATGTAATTTGATAATAATAATATTTATAATAAATAATAAAAGCTATTGTTGTTATTAAAAATTACAATTATTATTAAAATTTTACAATTTAGTACAATTACAGTGAAAATATTTGTGTAGTTTGGTTTATGCATATGATGATGATGATTGCAGTTCAGTGATGAAATGTATATTATAATATTTTATTATGTGCAATTTGATATTATTATTATTATTATTATTATATTAATAATAATAATAATAATAATAATAATAATATAATGTATTTTTTTTTTTTTTTAATATTAATGTTTTTTTTATTTTTTTTGTTTTTATTATTATTATTATTAATATAATAAATATTTGTATAGTTTGGCTTATACAAATAATAATAATAATAATAATAATAATAATAATAATAATAATGTTATGCTATAATGTGTTTTTAACAGTTTTAATGTATATTTTTCAGCATTAAATTGGCCACCATACTGTCTAGGTACTGTTATTGCTGTTGGAAACTAGTTAGTGACTACTTTGAACCTTTAATATGTTTTTGTTCATGAGCCAAACCCTCTGATTCTTCCTCACTCCACTCAGCAAATCTTTATTGCTCTGTTTCTGTTTCCTGGACGGCTCAGGCAAAACCTGGAAGCACTGAGGCAGATACACATGTCTCTTGGCGCCGAGAACTTGAGCGGCGAGAGTAAAGCCATCATCCTGAGCTCTGTGTCGTGCTGTAAAGAGCTTAGACTACCCAACTGTAGCATCACACTCTCTCAAACCAAAACCAGATCTGCAGTTGATCCACACAAACAGAGTCTTGTGTTGAGTTCTCTATTTCGATGTCTGAGCCCAGCCAAAGGGATGAGGCTCGCTGTCTCAGGTCTGTGTCAGTCCAGCGGGATTACGGGAAGCAAGAGCGTGGCACCCTGCTGAGGTTTGGACTGTGTGTTTGTTTCTCTGCCACTTTCCCACAATGCACATGGCGTCAGAGTTACTTTGACTTTGCTTCCTACTTCTGCAACATTTTTATGGCGTCATCTCCATCAACAGTATTCAAACTTATGCAATATTACAAGATATCTTTTTAGGACAAAATCAAAGCATATATAATTTTCTGATAAGACAGTACCAGAATGCTTTAAAAATATGAATAACTTACAATTATAAATTATATTAATTGCATTTTTATATGAATTTATTATTAGCCTAATCAAGATCGTTTGTTCCATTCTGTGGTGGTCTGTCTAGAGTAGCTGTAAACGCTCTCTTAAAAGGTAGCTGACTATGTAGATGTCGAGGCAGCTTGCTACATTTTTAGCATTTAGCGAATCCAGGAGCTTCAGTTAAGAACCATGGATGAACATTATGTATCAATCCAAGTGAAGAGAGATGAAGTGTCAAGGTCTGTTTCATCTTTAGTGTAGCATAACTTCCAGTTCCTCATGATTAGTAGTGTGCAAACATAGTCAGAGATGATTCGTTCTGTTTGTTACAGATGGTTTAGAGATGACTCTACGGGCCAGAGTCCCAAACATAGATTAGGGCTAGTGCTAAAAAGGATTTTCAGTGCAGAATTACTGATGTGATTGTAATTTAGTTCAGATTCAGGGTTAATCTGTGTCTGGGAATCAGGCGCTCTACTATAAATATGTTGTGAAATTATATTTCTTTATGTTTTTGAAAGCAAAGTGTGTCTTTTTTGTTGTTTTAGTTACAATTAGAGGGCGACCGATTTCATTGCAAAAATGTAAAAAAAAATAAAAAAAAATTAAAAGTTGTTTCTCATAAAAGCATAGTTTGTTTGCAGATGCCACTTTGATTGATGTTTTATCATCTAATGCATTGACATTTAAATATTTAAGTGTGTCCAAATACATTTTTGGTTCACTATGCTTGAGCTTTTGAAAGCATATTTGTGTGTTTGCCATTGAAGTTTTATATTGGTAGTTCATATTTTTGGAGAGGTAAAGATGTCTTTCTCCCTCTCTTTCTTGCTCTTTATTTTTCTTCAGGTAATTATAAACCACAGAAAATATTTTTCTGTCACTGAACACTTTTGAGCCTCTCTGGTGCAGCTCCAGCTCGGTTAACAGCTACTATGCGGTTACCGGGAAAGGATTTGAGCTCTGTCAAGGACTCCACATCCAGGCTAAATAATTTGCCACTGAATAATTTTCTGCTGCCGAAAACCACCATAATTAATTCATTGGACCTACTTTGTTATTTTGGCTTCTGAATTTTAAAGTCAAATCACACAGATAGGATGCAACTGCAATCTGAAACTTGGGTTGTGAGGCTTTTTGGATGGACAGAAATGTTGGGCGATGAGATCGTAATTGGATGAGCGTCACACGGACTGACCTCAAAAACGGTTTGAAGTTGTCATTTTGTGAATATATTCTGTTAGATCCAGGTTTTACAATTTTAGTGGTTCAGCTTGCAGTATTTACAATTGAATGATGAAACATTAATGTGAACTTCAATTTTACGTTTACTGAGGAAAATATGAGTGCTGCTTGTCTGTGCAAAATTTACTTTTGTATTGTGAAAGTTTAATTTGGAATTGAATTTTATGTTTGGTGTGGTTCTTTTTTGAATCGGTCGGAATACACTGGTCGCACTGTATGTTTTTGATCCACTAATCCAATCAGGAGTCATTCATTAGGGAATCATTTGGACTATACTGATGGCACTTTTATTGTGATTCACTTAACAGAATCAACTCATTGGATTCATTCTTTTTGGTATAGTTGGAATAAACTGGTCTCACTTTATGGTTTTGATTCACCTAAAAAGAATAGACTCAAATGAATCATTCATTTGGGAATTGATTGTATTATACTTATTCCACTTAGTTTTTGATTTCACCAAAAATAATTGACTCATAGAAATAATTCATTTGGGAATTAATTGGACTACACTGATTACACTTTGTTTCTTGATTCTCTAAGAAGAACTAATGACTCCTTTGTTTGGGAATGTGTCAGTGTTTCTGGATGCTCTGTCATCATTTAAAATCTTATAACACACGCACAGAAGTTCTCAATTAGGTCAGAGTCTCTGTGTGGGTATCCCAGATTGGCCTGTGCCCCATAATACCATGAAATCCACTGCAGAAACCATTTGTGCTTTGTGATCTCCGTCAGGTGAGATAACCAGATTTAACACACTTATCCCATAATCCCCTTTGAATGAAGTGGGCAATGATGACATCATTATAATAGATATGAGAGCTTTCATGGTGTTTGTTTTTGTGAAAAACTCTGATTACACAAGAAGTGTCCTCTTTCTCTCTCACTCTCTCACTCGCACACTCTTCTTTTTTTTTTTTTTTTTTTTGTCATTTTCCAGTGCTTATAGTCTGTCAATTCGTCTTTTCCTCTCACGTGTCTCCCACCATCGTTTTGTTACCATATTTTTTAATTTCTTCTCTATTCCTTTAATTTTCTTGGCTCAGGCAGCCTTGACTTCAAAGTCTCTTAGCATGCGTGTTCATTAAAGCGAGTCAATGCTTAAGGAAGAGAGACAAGTCACTTGTATTAAACCTTCTCACAGCGCTGAACTTCAGAGCAAATCTGGCAACCCTTCCCTTATGAGCTGAAGCTGAGGTGAAACTAGGCTTTGAGCATCTGATATTACTTCAGATGCCACAACACTGCAAACCAGGCAGCTTTTACATTTGTGTGCTCTTTGAATTCAGCCAAAAGGTCAATCTGTGACGTTTACATCTTCTTTGGGTCAAATGCTTACGCACTATACAAATGGCACAAGTGTTGTATGAATGGAAGAGAAAGGATTATTATTATTTTTTTTTTTTACAAGGGTATCATATATTGGCTTGAAATGTCATTACTTTGTAAATACCAGTATTATTTTATTATTTGATATGCTGTTAACACTTCATAATAAGGTTTAATTTGATAACGAGATTTAACAATGAATAAAACCTCTACGGCATTTATTAATCTTGGTTAATGTTAATATCAGCATTTATTATACATTTTTTAAGATCAAAAGTTATAGCTGTTAACATTAGTTAATGCACTATGAACTAACATGAACATTTTTATTAAATAGCATTAACAAAGGTTAATAAATGCTGTAAAAATATATAATTAGTTTGTGTTAGTTAATGCATTAACTAATGTTTACAATTTATTGTAAAGTGTTATTAATATTCAGATTTTCTGTAATTTTAAAATTTTCTGTAATTTTATTGTGATTGTCATATTTATTTATTTTTTTTAAATAATTTTTTTTTATCATTTTTTTATTTAAGGTATTTTAGTACATGAAATAAAGTTAAACATTAAAAAAAATTGCCTTTGCTACTAGCTGAAAAAAAAATATATTACTTGAGATACAAATTGGTATATATATAATTGTGTGTGTGTGTGTGTTGCCTTATTTTTGGTTTATTTTATTTCTAGTAATGAATTTTGTTTTTTATGGCTTTAGTTTTACTTTAATAACCCTGGTAAACAAGGAGTTATTGATAACTGATTGCTGTTTTTTTGTGTGTTGCAGTGCTGGCCAGTTTTCGAGGAACGGTGCAGCATGGCTTGCCTCTGGAGATCGGAGACACGGTGCAGATCCTGGAGAAATGGGAAGGTACATAATCACTGATGTCAGCCCTCTTTTACATTTATTTCAGTAGTATAAACCACATTTTTGTGTTTACACCAGTTGGGCCATGCTGGTCTGTTACTCGCACGAGCAGATTATTATTGCAGGTCGACCAACTTGACCAGGAGAAAGTGCTGAAAACATGCATTATACTTGTAATCAGTGATAGTTTAAGCTGACCAGCTGATTTAAACTGTCTAAGCTGATATAGGATTTTTTCATGTCAGCAGGGTTGCTTGAGTATAATGTTGCCAGATTGGTCTGGGAGCTTCCCTTCTGAAAGACCAATAGTTGGTCACAAGCATATGATGTTTTGGATGATGACGTGCATGTTTTTTCCTACCAGTCTTCTTAACCAGCAGGACTTCCTTTTCATTCAGCTTTACCGGGAAGCCCATGCAGGTTGAACAGCTTGATTCATTCATGTAGGGCTGCATCTAGCCGTTATTTTGATATTCGACTAATCTTATAATTATTAGAACAATGCGTCGAATATTCAGCCGATTATAATTAATCAGTGACTCTTAACTGTCAAATTTTATTTCAGTTAAGAGGTTGCATTAGGCATGTGCTTACTAGCTATACAGACAATGAAACAGGGTTATTAACATTTAACTAAATGTATAAAAACATATTTGTTAATTGAAATAAAGCTGCAATGAAATATAAGTATTAGATGAAAAACTTGCACTAAATGAAAATTAGAAATGTTGGCTTGGCAGCTAACTATTTAAGTTGAAGCACTAAAATTGAGCACTAAAACTTCAAATAAAAACTATAACTGAACTAAAATAAATCAATTAAACCTAAATAGTCAAATAAAATGACAAGAACACATAGCAATATTAAAATTACTAAAAAATTTGCTAAAATTAAAGTGAAAGCTGAAGATATAAAAATAATAGATAATTCAAAATATCAACGAAATCTATTACAGTATATAAATAATAGTAAAATAACACTGCAATGAAACCATTTTATGATGATACATTCAATTAATTATAAGTAAAAATGCATAAGTGTGTGTTTATGGGAGGGTTTTGTATGCAAAGTTTAATTCAGTAAAAAAAAAAAATATATAATAATTAGTGGAAACCCAGCTATAAGTAGCCTAAATAAACTAGTGTGAAAGCCATTCTGGTGTAAGATGGTCTTTTCAGCAGGGTTGGCTTGATTTGATAAACTGCTGACACAGAGACACCTGTACCACCGCTTATTCTTTTCAAGTAAGCCGGAGGATTTGAAACCAGTCTTTTTATGTGACCCACTCTTGTCTCCTTCGTTTCCTGTTTCTACCCTTTGAAGACACACTCCTTCGTTCTTTGAGTGCACGTACTTCCTGTTTTTTTTTTTTTGAGTAAGAGACCTGGTTTCATTTGGAGAACACCAGAAATGTTGTGAAAGGGGAACACAACTCTTACACAGTTAATGTGAAACGACATATTCATTAGTTCTTGACTGACTGCAGGTGATAATCATCAGATGAAGGGTCGTGTTTCTGTATTCAGCTGCTGTTATTACTCCATTTACCGTCCAGGGGCTGCCTGTTGTTCACACCTTGGCTTTTTGCCAGGAAGCAGAGTTTGTGGGTTGGTTCGCAGTGGGCAGTAGGTTTATCAGTGCTGGAGATGTTCACATCTGTGGTAGTGCAGAGTCGAAATGATCCTGAGGTTGACAGTATCTTGTCAGTGTGTAAGAATGAGACTGATAGAGTGGGTGTCAGTTGTGTAAATACAATAAATTATGCCACTAAGTTCCTACAGTAAGTGATAAAGGGTGTTTAACAAGCATTTGTGTTGTACATTGTAAATCTTGGGTGAAACAAATGCTACAGTTGCTATTTTATTACTCTAGATGCTATGTTCAGTGCTTTATGGTTGGATGTTTGAGATATTAAATATCTCTTAATGGAAAGAAGCATTTTTGATAGCCATTCATTGCACACACATCTTAATTCTGTCAGATTTAACATACTTAAAGGTATATTCACCCCAAAATGAAAACTCCTTTATAGTTTGCTCACCCTGAAGTTGACAGTAGCCATTGAAAACAATACTATGGAAGTCAATGGCTAACCCTGCGGGTGATTAAATGATGACAGAGTTTTCATTTTTGGGTGAACTGTTCCTTTAAGTAAATAAGCATAGATTTGCCCTTTTTGTACTAGAATTTCCATCATTACTTACTGTGTTTTGTTAGTTAAGTAGCTTTATGATAAGGTTCAGTCGGGAAACATTAGGCCAATATTAAAGATGTAAGACACAGAAATGTTGTGTGTTTCAGGTTGGTACAGAGGATTCGTCCTCAAGAACCCGAATGCCAAGGTAAGCAACTGTCTCTTTGTCTTTTATCAGTCGTGTTTGTGTGGGATGCTATTTTTAGTTCTTGAAATATCACAGCAACACCGTTAGCTGAAACACACGGATCAAAGACAATTTCTTGCTTTATTTCTGTCTGTTTGCTCCTTTGATTATTATTAGACTTATTCATTTTTTTTTAATTATCTGTTTATCTATCTTTCTTTTTAGGGCATTTTCCCATGCAGCCACATCCATCTGAAGAATGCTCATATCAAGAATAAAGGGTGAGTTGAAGAAAAAAAACGCAAACACATTTAGCTGAGTGTTCAGTATTTACTGTAGTAAATCTCCCCCCATGATATTAGTAACATCTGTGTAATTTCAGATATCTGGCATGTCTGTGTAAAGTGCAAACATGCACATTTTACACATCTGTTCGCTATTGTTACTGCAGTACAGCCACTTTAACCTATAGTTTGCAGTCTCCAAGAAAATGTTGTTCCAATGGGTTTCCATGCACCACTAAACCGTCTGATTTGTTTTGGATTTTTCTGAAAAAATGAACAAATTTGTAAAATATATTTAACCTTTCTCCATATCTCACACACAATTATTTTAATTTAAAAACTTTATTGTTTTGTTAAAAAAATGTAGGTTTCATAAATTTGCAATCATGAGCTATAATGCAAATATATAATTATAAACCAGTATTAACAGTATTATAATATAATATAATATAATATAATTATTAAAATTACACATGAACCACACAAAATAACCTATGATGCTATATTAATTAATAATTTTTCTGTTAATCATAATATGATATGATATGATATATAATATAATATATTTTTTCATATAATATAATATAATATAATATAATATAATATAATATAATATAATATAATATACATTTTTTTCACATTCACTCATTAATGAGAAGTTGCTGATCAGATACAATGTGGTTTTAAGTTGAAAAATATTAAGTTTTTACAAAGCAACCAAACGACCCAAATGCAAAAATCATATATAGATTTTGAACATATTGTGAGGGTTAAAAAGAACTAAAATTGTGGCAAAATATTACATTCGACTTAATCGATATAAACAGAAAAATCGTCCAGCTGTAATTCAGACAGATCTGGCCATGGAATTGTTTTAGCTTCTTCCATATTCTGCATCCGTACAATATAAGTGGTGTTCTGGATTTTATGAAACATACCCACATAATGCTATATGAATATAGCGAGGGCGAACACTGTACATCTGCTTTCTTCTTTGATTAATGAACAGTATAGCATCGGCAGAAGCAGATGAGGTGTATCTCATATCTGTTTCACTGTGTGCCGCCCACATTTGACTCACAGGCAGTTTGAGATGGTAGTGCCGACCGAAGACTCTGTCATTACGGAGATGACGTCCACCCTGAGGGACTGGGGTGCCATGTGGAAGCAGCTCTTTGTGGTAAATACTGTTAGCGCAAACAGCAGTCCGCCCACAGCCAGACGCTGGCTTCGTGAACTCGGAATATATTATTTGTATCTGTTGTTGTGGGGGGTGTGGGGGGACTGTTTTTGAGTTATTTTTACACTGTTCCCTCAACATTTCAAGTTTTTCTTTCCTGTCTTTTTGTTTTATCCCCAAAGAAAAATGAAGGAGATCTGTTTCACAGACTGTGGCACGTGATGAATGAGATTTTGGACCTCAGACGGCAGGTACTGGTGGGTCACCTGACCCACGACCGCATGAGGGACGTCAAACAGCACATCACGGCACGTCTGGACTGGGGCAATGAGTGAGTTTTGTATCACCTGTGCGATGTGTTAAAGCAAAACACCTGTCACAAACACGTTCAGGTCATATTTCTTACAAATATGAAAGAAACATAAGTAAAATCTCAAAGCTCCAGCTGTCCAGCTCCACATAAGAGTTCATTAACCATCAGATAGCGTGATTTATGTGAATATGAATTATATTGCATTCTGCATGAAGAGATTGAAGCCTAAGACCATTAAGTTTTTTTGGGTTTTTTTTGCATCTGGCATTTTTTTTTTTTTTTTGACAATTCAGCATATTTGCAATCAAATGTTTTTTTACCATAATTCCCCAAAACTGTTTTTATTGTAACTAAAAAAGTTAGATATTATTTATGAATAAGTATAAATAAATATTAAAATTCCCTACTGTTTAAAAGAGTAGGGTTGGTAGGGTGTTTAATGTTTTTTATTGTAATTTAAATCTGTGATGTTGGGTTTGTAATGTATTTGATTTAGAATTCTGTGATGATAGGAAAGTTTTGACATATTATTTAGGTTTAAAATAATTATTTTCTTTATTAATGGGTTTTGATTTGTGAATTTATGCAGCATTTGCGCTTGCATGATTTGGTGAAACATGTTGGACATAGACTTGTAAGATTGAATTATATTCATCTTTCACAGGCAGCTGGGTTTGGACCTGGTCCCCAGGAGGGAGTTCAGCATGGTGGACCCGGATGAAATCAGCATCACCGAGCTCTACCGGCTGGTACGTCTGTTTTGCTGCCTTACCACAACAACTTCATTCCTGAGTCGATCGTCTCAGAAAGAATTCTCTCCATCCCCGATTTAGCCCCTTATCCGTTCCGTTAAATGCAAGAGGCCCGTGATGAAAGCCTCACATGCTCCCATCTGCTCGCCTCTCAGGCCCCATGGGGAAAATTACAGTAATTCTGAACCGTACAGACAAGATACGCCGCAGAAAATTACTGCCGTCATGGATGTGGAAGTCTGGTTGCAGGCCAGAGGGGTTGTTGACAGCGGGGAGTCTCTACTGTGATATAATTGAGTTATGTGGAGCATTAACTCGGGTAAACGTGACCCGAAGTGTCCCAGTACTGGCAGCCGGACTACATTACCGCACCCTGTCTGTGGTTTAAATGGCACTTTTTGCCATCAGCTGCATATGCGATAAAACACGAGGAGGTGACGGCCAAAAAAATCATTTTAACTCAAAAGTTATGACAGCTTTATTAACAGATCTTGTTTAAACTTAGAACTGGCGTTTTTGACGAATGACTATCCAAGCTAAAAAAGGAAGTTCTTGGCAGCCATTATTTATTTGCTTTGGTTGTTTTGTGCTATGATGGTCTAGTTTAGCTGTGATTGAATAGCAGGCGTTTGGTGTGTGTTTAGACTGAGCTCATTACCTGTGACACATACCCAGAGTGCTGTGATGAATAGTGTGGGAGTGAATCAGGTCACAGTCTCCCCACACACACTTTAATTAGTGCTGAGGATTCAGACATCAACACAAAAGAGTGTGTGTGGAAGAAACTGGGAGATTGGAAACATGGCAAAGAACTATAAATCTGTATCAGCCAGAATTATTTTTTCTTTATCAGTATGATTTAGTCAATTTTAGAAGCAGATATCAAGAAAGTTTTCACTTTTTAGTGGCATATTGTCATTCTTGAGGTTTTCTTACTTGTTGGTTTGGTTTGGTTGATTATTCATGACAGTTATTACCCCACACATGCATTATCAGAGCACAGGTGGTCTTTGTTTGGAGTTCATGATTTAAAACTAAGCAGTTTAGAGTCCAGAACCTTCCAGCCTGCCAAACAGGGAATAATGTTCTCATTGAAATTCCAGTGCTTTATCTTTTTAGCCTATTCATTCCTATTAAAACTCTGTTATTTGAGCTTCTGTTTACATCATTTTTTTCTCACGGAGAAGGAACTTCTGCTCTCTTTGATGGATTTATTTTTCTTCTATTATTAAGGTACTTCAGTACCTTTGTTTTTACTCATACTTGCATACTTACTCATACATTAATCCTAATGACTGTAAATTTACTTGAATAATTGCTTGCAAAACTTCCAGTGCTAATTAAGTGAGAAATACTTAAAGGCTACATGTCATTGTTTCATTTAATTGGTTATTATTAGAACAACTTTTTAAATTAAAGTGTGTTCATTAGTGTTTGTCTTTGTCCTCCTCATGCATACACACAGATAGAGCATATGTACTGCCCATTGGTCTTTTTATATTTCACTTCACGCCTGTTCAGATCTCAGTGTCCTCACACAGAGACGTGCGATCAGAATCCGGTGTGGTTCAACGACTCACGAATGTGCACTTAAAATAAGCCTGTGTGCAGTGATATGCATGTGAGGATGTGTGTGTGCATTTGACATTGCACTCTGTGGTGTCATTGCAAAGAAAGGGGCATATTAACTGAAACAAATTAGATTTGGCTGGCTGTAAAGGAGTCGTGATGTGAACATGGAGGCACTGGAATTCAGTGGAATATTCAGTGCAATTCTTATGATATTATGCACAGCTTTTCCTGCCTTTCTTAGTGTTAAAAAAGAGAAACACAATGCAAAGTCTTCATATGCATTGTGTTACTGGGTCACTTTTATGTCTGGCTTTATTGAAAAATGGATGCATCACGTGTAATCACCTGTATGTGTTTGGATGGATAGATGGAGAATCGGCAACGGAAGAAAGAAACTCCAACTCCTGTCAGCACACATCACCTGTTTGTCCATTTGAAGAGTCTGATGAGCTCAAACCTGGGTGAAGAACTGGAGGTCTTCTTCTTCATCTATGATAGTCGAGAGAACAAACCGCTCAGGTGAGCATCTAACCAATCATTTATACATGGTTATAAATGCATTATAAATGTAGATTTACACTTGTACACTACCATTCAAATGTTTGGGGTTGGTAAGATTTTTAAAATGTTTTTGAAAGACGATTCTTCTGCTGACAAAGGCTTCATTTATTTAATCAAAAATACAGTAAAAGTAGTAATATTGTGAAATTCCAGTATGCTGATTTGATTAAACATTTCCTTTCTTTTAATGAAAGCCTGTTTCCACCACAGAATAAAGAAATAAAGGTAACTGAGACACAATTCTGACTCTTTTCTCGGAGTTGCAGGTTTTCTGCATTTATATCTCACAATTCTGACTTCTATAAACTCAGAATTGCAAGAAAAAAATGTGTGAATTGTGAGATAAAAAGTTGGCGTTACAGTTTTTGTTATTAAAGTCTGAGCTTTAATTTTAATGTTTTTGAATTGTGAGATAAAAAGTTGGTATTTGTGGCCCGATATCCGATTGGTATCCAGGACCCTCTTGTCATCAACCTTGTTATTATGAACTTCCTCCTTAGGGTTCAAGCCTGGCCACTGCCAGAGCCAGATGAAAAACTTAGGATTATTTTTTTTTCATCATTATTAGGGCTAAAGCCTGCAGGGCGAGAGCTGTGTTGTTTTCCTTAGAATTGTTTATCTCATCTATTATTATTTTATTATTATTTTTGTAACCGTCTCAGCAGCTGCTTCGGGGCGTTTGCTCACATTGAACAACTCTTTCCCATTGTTCACAACACATTGGAACCTTTTTCCATTAGGGCCGGGCAGAGACTGATACACGGTCGCGAATGGCACAGGGGCTCTGATTTCCCCCTGTTAGTATGCTGGGCCATATATCATACATACTTTTATGTAGATATATGAATGGTCGGTACCCTATAGATCTCATTCTTTTTGAATTTTTCGCCTCAACAGACTGGCCTGCGGCTTCAATCTGCTCAGTGTCAAAGTCCTGACAGCTTTTCTGTGGATTTAATCACAATAGGGCTGTAAAACCAATTTGTATATCTTACACTTAATGCTTTTAATGTGCTGTTACACACATTACTGCACATTACTGAAGTAAAAATGTATGCAAGAAACATCTACATTTATGCATTTAACAGATGCTTTTATCCAAAGCAGCTAACAAAAGAGCAACAACAGCAATGAATTTATTGCTGAATTGATGAAAATAGACTAGGAAGGAAGCTAAGAGAAGAAGGAAGATGATTTATTTATGTTATTTGGTTTAATATATGATACTTTTTGGAGATATACCGTGTTGTTGCATACTAGTATTATTTTGTTTATTTATAACTTATTTCATTTTTATTTCTATTTGTCTGTAATTTAGCATCTTGCTAAATTAACTTCTTTAAATTATTACTTTTAGGATAGTAGTTAGTTCCCCTCCCCCCTACTTTTTATCATTTAAAAAAGCCAAAAGAGAGCTATTATAAACTCATATTAATCTATTATTATATTATTATATTTATTTATTATGTACAATTTTATTTTTCTTATTATTAAAATGTATAAGAATAATTTCTTGTTATGTTTGTTTGTTTTTTTTTTTATTAATTTTTTGTTATATTTATTTATTTTGTTTGTTTCCTAATTTACAAACTAAGTTGAATTTTTTTATTTATTTAAAAAAGAAAATTCTTGTACTGATCCAGCTGCATTGGTGTTAGGCAGCTCTTAGTACCAGTTATACCCATTTCATCTAGCGGCGCATGGACAGTGAGTGCTGTTACAAAAAGACAAGGATGCTGTTTATATTCAGTTTTTTTTAGACACTCTGAGCTCTGCCACCAAAAGCCCCTTGTGTCAAGTCAAGTGTTTGTGCAGAAGTCTATCTGTGTTTCACTTCATTTTTGCCACAGGATGTGTAAAAAGTGCTGATTGACAGCTTTCTGGGTAACAGCTCCCCCTCTGTTCCCACGGGACCGTTTTGTGGCACGGTTAATATAGCCAACCAGACATACAGGGATCACTTTTCCAGCCATGCCGATTTATCCGGAGGGAGGCGGGTGGCTCGTATCGGTGTCCCATTTGAACTTCAATCCCCAGCATCAAGGGAGGAAATATCAAATTCTGGGATGAGAGAGAAAGAAAGCCGCCCTGTGTGTTATGGAAATGTTGGCGTGATATCTGCCGATAGCAGTATCCCAGTGTCCACAGACGCCTCTTCAGAAAGCCATCGCAGTCCTGCAGCTGCATGTCAAGGGCCAAAACAGCCTTTGTGCTCCTGCCTCTGCCAATGGGGTGCTGGGATCGCAACAATGCTGAGTTAATTACATGGTGTTTGTGTGAAGGGACGGTTTAATACAAGTCCGTTCATGAATGTCTGTATATTCCTGAGCGGATTGGATCTGTATGTTTTGTTTGGTTTCTATTGCCAGCTATTGTTCCTGTTGGGATTCATTCATAGGGCCGCTCCTCTTTTTATCATGGAGCTGTGAAAGTCATGTAACTGGATTGTGAGTTTGGTGGGTGAAGGACACGTGTGTCTGTCCCGTTATTCTCTTGTATTGACAGCTCATGCTTTACATGAACATATCTGTAATTTGCTAGATGCATATATTCAAAAATACAGTATTTAAAAATAAAGTTACTGTGGAAAAGTTATGGTATGTGATGGTATTAGCTGTTTATGTTTGAAAATTGAAATTTGAATGGTAAATGTGTGTTGTTAATGTGGTGTTTTTTTTTTGTGTTACTTTTTTGTGTTTTTTTATGTTTTCATGTTACGTATCCAATAAATGACCATGATATCACCATGGTACATGTACAAAAGCATGGATATTTTATTTTGTACATGACCAAAAAACATATTACTTTTGTACATCCAGAAACAGTGTTACTGTGGTGCATATCAAAAAATCATAGCATTACTGCAGTACGAAAAATGTATTGCTGTGTTTTGTTTTATTTTGGTTTGTTTTGTCACTTGTTTTTTGTTTTGAATGAGGTTTTGCTTGGTAGATATTTTATTAGGCAAAGTGAATTTGCCAAAAATGACACATGCAGTATTCTGTCCTCACGGACTTTAAAAATGCAATTGCTTGCGAGCTCATTATTTTTAAACTGCATTTGTACAGAATAAACTCATTGTATAAACTGAAAGTATTTCTCTCGCTCTCTCTCTCTCTGTTTTGCAGTGAAAGGTTCTTTGTTAAACTCAGTAAAAACGGTCTGCCCAAGTTTCCAGAGAAGACTGAAAGACAATGCACACTTTTTGTGGTGAGTGTTGAGATGAAATCACAGCCAGAGTAATCATGCAGAGTAATCTGTGTTGATTAACTGTCATTTATGTTTTGTTCAGGATCTGGGCAGCGGTGACCTGAGAAAAGATGTGTATATTGTTGTACACATCATTAGGATTGGTAAAAGCCGATATCTCTCCACTGAATTATTACTGATGCCAAAGAGCCTGAGTGTGATGAGCGCTGATCGTTTTGTGTGTGTGTGTGTGTGTGTGTGTAGGGAGGATGGGTGCAGGAGAGAAGAAGAACACGTGTAATGTGCAGTACAGACGTCCATTCGGCTGTGCTGTGGTCAGCATCGCTGATCTTCTCACTGCTGACTCTAAAGATGACCACCTGCTGAAGGTCTATGCGTAAGTGACCCTCCACAGACACACACACACACACACACACACACACACACACACACACACACACACACACACACACAAACAAACCGCATAACGCCTCAGGACCGTGAGATAAACTGAGTCTGACTTCCTGTTTTCAGACTTACTCTTTCCCCTGATTAGACGAAGTTGCCTAGTCACCATCATGTTCATGTTCAATGATTTTCTACAATTATGGAGAATCTGTGAATATAAGGGAATTTTAAAATTGTGATGTCCAGAATTTTTTTTATTTGCCCTGTAAATAGTCTTAGATGGTGACAATGCGTGAAAAACCTAAATAAGTATAGATGTGAAAAAAAAAAAAAAACCGGTAATAGATGATAAAATGGCATGAAAAAAAATAAATAAATACAAAAATGTCATTAATTCCAAGCCGTTTATTTCCCTTTTTTTTTTGAGTTAATAAAGATAATCAGTCAACAACTTTATTCAGAAAACTATCTAAAGGATTTGTTTAGTAATTTGCCAACAGGTAAACTTTTTTTTCATCTTTTTTTTTATATTTTTGTAAGCTCAAGTAGACATTCTTATGTATCAGTTTAAATGATAACAATTATTTTATCTTTTTAAAACGAATTTAACACAGTTTTTCAATGAAAATAGTCTTTGTGTCTATGTCACTGGCTAATAACTTTCCTTAAGAAAAACAAAGTTAAGGAAGTTGTATACTATTAAGTATAATGGTTTTAATCTAAAGAGTAGGTATCTGAAATATAAATGGAAATCTGTCTTAAACATCTGTAATATCGTGGCCTACTTTGCACTGAATGGCAGTCAGATGTGTTTTGCTCTAGATCTTTGTTGGTTCACACATTATCAGCTGGCTCGTAGCCAATCCTTTGGACTGTTAATATGATTGCTGTTCTTTATATCTGTGTGGCTCTGTGATTGAATCCAGCACTCTGATTGTCCTTGTTGTTTGCAGTTGCAACACAGAAAGCGACTGGAGTCAAATACACGACAACATCATTAAGAAAGTCAACTCCAGATACAACCTCTCAGGCTCCAACACAGGTAACAAAACCATCACAAGCCTGAGATTCAGTCCAGTCATTTATTGAAAACAATTTTCGTAAACGGCTCAGAAAATTCCATTGTTGTGACATCACACAATTAATGTAAGTCCACCCATGTTTACATGTCAGCATGTATTTTAATGTCCAGCATAAGATGTCATTTGCATATAGTCTTAAAGGTACAGTAACATAACAGCCTTTTTTATTCTAAAGGTCAGAGAGAGGCTGGAAAATGGTCATAAAAACCCAATCAAGGCTGTTTTTGGTGCATGAAACTTTATAAGTGGACTTCAGGGAAAATAAAACCTTCAAAAGTGAATTTCCACTTAAATGAAATACTCTCATTTTCAGCATAATGCTTGTGTATGTGGTTTGCCAGCGTGTCTGGAGGGTTGTATAAAGATGCTCGGCTCTCCCAGAAACCTCATTTGCATGATGACTAGAAGTTAATAATTTTAGATCTGAAGAAGCATGAAAGGAGCCTCAGGGTGGCTTATCCAAACAGCTACACATGGTAATATAATTCATTCTGGCAGGGGAAAAAACATAATGAAGCAAAAGCATCCAGATTGTAGATTTGCAGCTTTTTACAATTTCTGCATTTTCTGTGAAGGGCTGGTAAATGTACGCAGCACCCCCACATCTGTTAGATGTTGAATAATCACATCACAAAAGCAGGGAATACATTAATTTTGATGACTGACTCAAAAATCATTTATTCACCAAACAATGAACAGTAATGCTCACAAAAGTTGCATCAAGATTTTATCGAAATGAATGAAGATGTGATTTCTGCTGACATATGAAATTATTCAGTGCAGGTTTGTTAAATGCCTGCTCATGCGGTGGGAAATGAGATCACATCCTCACTATGATACTCATTCATCAGCCGTGACGTTTCTATTAGATTAATCTCTACTACATCAGTTACGCTGAGCAGAACAAAGAAACCGCTTTATCAGGACCTTGTTAAACATTATGATAATGATAATGATAATGGGCTGAAAATAAACTCTACTCACACTGTAATAATAGAGCAATGTTACATTAGAGATCACTGAATATATATGTACTACTTGTCAAAAAAATCTAATGGAGTTTTGTTCATTTAGAGCCAGTCCTAAAGGGCTTAATTTAATTTAATTTAATTTAAGTTAGTTTAGTTTAATTTAATTTTAGTTTAATTAATTATGTAATTACTTATTTTTATTCAGATTTTATTTCTGTTTAATATTATTTTAAATTTTGCCTTAATTGGAGACAATCCTTAAGGGCTTTACGTTTATAATTTATTATTTATTTTCCTTTATTTAAACCTAATTTTATTTTATTAGCATTTTTAATGAAAATGTTGCCTTAATTGGAGCCAATCCTAAAGGGCTATTCAATACAATAAAGTTCAATTCAATTCAGTTCAATTCAAATCAGTTCAATTATTTTTTTACTTTTTATTTAATTTAATTTAAATTTTTATTTAACATTTTGCCTTGATTTTATGTTAAACCTTGACATCCTTAAATGTATCTTACTTATATAGTGACTTAAATATCCTACGCATTCAAATGTATGTCATTTGCATAGCACATTTTATTAATTATTATCTCATAATTGCTGAGAAGTGAATACATGCTGCTACTGACGTAACATTTCTATTTGAGTAGCTTTAGTTTGGCTCAATTCCCATGTGCATGCTCTGAATCTGTGTGTGATTAATGGAGACGTTGTGCGAGTTCAGTAATTGAATAATTCTCCACCAGCACTTCTCCGACCCTGTGCCATCAAACAGCGATTATACAACACGAAGCCGTTGCCATTGAGTATGTGCCAGACGAGGTTTATGATCAACCTCAGCGCTGCTTCAGAACATCGTTAAGAGCTGCAGTAGCACAGACTCTGATGCATGTTTGAAATCATTTTACTGTCATGTACCGATGGGCTGTTGGAAGTTTTCTAAAGCTCAGCAAAACTCTGACCTGACTGTTCAGACGACAAGAAAAACAGGTTAAAAATAGCCAAAAATTACGTGTAAGGTAGTGCTATTCTAGTATAATTGAGATGATATTATAGTTTTTGTTTATATTTTGATTTATTTTTTTTTTTTTTTTTTGGTGTTTTGTTTAAATGAATGTAAATATATTTAATGCATTGATTTGTTTAATTATAATAAATGGTTTTTTTTGTATTTTTTTAATATTTAAGTTTATTTAATGTTTATTAAGGCAACATTAAAAGGCAAAATTTACATTTATCACAACCTCTCAAAATAAGAGATTCCATTGGGAGATTATTATATTCAAAGCTTTCTAATGAATATTCATGTGATCTGCAGTGAATACCTGTGAATATTCATCAAGTGCAGATGCAAAGTTTTTTCATTGTCGATCTGTTGGGTAAAGGTTCATTCGTTAAGTGATTGATTCAAGAAAGCTTTGACAAATCATCTGTAATTAGCTCATATTATGCTGTCTTTGTTTAACAATTAAGATGAATTCGATGTGTGTGTTCAATGCAGGTCTGGCGGTGGCGCTTCAGTTACTACACGGCGACATCGAACAGCTGCGGGGGAGAGAATACATGGTGCTTTTTACAAGAGGAGTGTCCATCACTAAAAAACTGGGCTTCTCTGATGTCATCATGCCAGGTGAAAATTATTTTGGCTTTAAGATCTACATATTTTTTTGCTCATATACACACCCAATTAAAAGTTTGGGGTCAGGAAGTTTTTGAAAGTAGTCCCCTTTATGCTCACCAAGGCTTCATTTAGTTGATTGAAAATAGGTTAAAAACAGTAATATTGTGAAATATTATTACAATTTTAAATATTTGGTTTCTGTTTGAATGTATTTTAAGATGTAATTTATTCCTGTGATGCAAAGCTGAATTTTCAGCATCGTTACTCCAGTCTTCAGTGTCACATGATCCTTCAGAAGAAAAATTTATTATTATTAATGTTGAAAACAGTTGTGCTGCTTCATATTTGTGGACATCATGATGCAATTTTTGAATACTTAGATGAATATAAAGCTTAAAAGAAAAATATTTATTTGAAATAGAATTTTTTTGTAATATTATAAAAGTCACTTTCGATCAATTCAGTGCATCCTTGCTGAATAAAAGTATTATTATTTTTTTTTACAAAGTCTTTTTTAGAAAATCTTACTGACTTTTGATTAGTGGTTTAATGACATATTACATTTTCTGTAATATTACTTATGTATACATTTATCAGAGTAAAGTCTGGTCCACTTAATAAATTAGTAAATGATCAGTGTTTTGGCAAGCTATCAATGTTAAAACAGTGAACAGAAAATGCATTAAAAAACTATATTTATATCTTCACCATTCAACATTACTTTTAATAATCAACAACAAATCGCCTCCTCCATAAATCTCTAATTGTAACCTGCAGAATTTTCTCCAAACTAACAAAATTATGGGAAAATGTGTATAAACTGTGATTTAAATGTACAGTACGTATTATATTCAGAAATGATCGCATCCATTTGTGCTAAAGAAAATAAATTAGAGTGCAGTTTATTTTCTCAACAATATTTTTGATGCTATATACTTTAGCCTAGCTCTACTTTGACAAACGTGTCTTTTCCCATCAGACTGATAAAATCCAGCGTGCCTTGACTCTCAGAAATTCCACAACGCCAACCAAACAGATTCTAACTGTAAAGTTTTAGAAGCTCTTGCCATTTTTGTGTGTGGCATTCATCAGGCAGTCTGTGTACGTCTGAGACTATTTTCTCCCTCCGTCTTTCCGTTACTGACCCAGATGTTTTGGTTGCACAAGCAGTCTGTCTGCTGCCTCCTGGATGAATGTGCCGTCACTGGTAGTAACCGTGCCTTATGGCTGGCCGATTTATTATTAATTAGTCTTTTTGCTGTAGGCTGATCTTCTCTCATTGTGTGGTTCACATACAATTTCCATCTTCCAGAAACTCCTTTGATTCCCCCCCCCCCCCCCCCGATTGCTACATTCTCCCCCCCCCCCCCCTCCTCCCATATGTTCCCCCGATTGTTGCTACAGTGGCCTAATGGTTAGAGAGTTTGACTCCTAACCCTAAGGTTGTGGGTTCGAGTCTTGGGCCGGCAATACCACGACTGAGGTGCCCTTGAGAAAGGCACCGAACCCCCAACTGCTCCCCATGGCTGCCCACTGCTCCGGGTGTGTGTTCACGGTGTGTGTGTGTGCACTTTGGATGGGTTAAATGCAGAGTACAAATTCTGAGTATGGGTCACCATACTTGGCTGTATGTCACGTCACTTTCACTCACTTCAACTTCACTTTTTTTCCACTTTTTATTATCTGGCCAGTAGTTTGGCATGACTACCGGTTTGAATTTTGGGTCTTGAAATAGGATTGCACACACTTAAATGCCATTACACACACATACAGGAACCCACACTTCCTCTGCTAGTTGTTACAAGTTCTTTGTCTCCTTCGTTTGCTTCCGCCACAATGCTTTAAAAAACTTGACCAGCAGACCACAGTGCATTTTGAAACCATGCTGCATGGGACAAAGCATGCAACAATGCATGCATCTTCATACTGTATATCTTTAGTCTCAGGAAATGTACCTGTGCCTGTTTCCTTGACATGAGCGAATGAGAACTTGGTACATCATATAAATGTTGAACCATTGCCTATTTTTTTGGCCGTAACATTTGCACCATTGTGAAAATGTGCATGTACTGAAGAGCTGTTGAGATGAGGGTGTCGAAGCACGGATGGACCATGAAAAATTGCAAGGTGTGAGCATGTAGATACACTTCCTGTGTGATAGACAATGTGTTCATTTGTTAGCAGCCTTATCTGTGAGTAACAGGATGCCCCTGCTGAGGACATTTGGGAGGGATGAACTTTTCATCAAGTCTGTTTTCTGCTCTTTTCTGTCATAATCATGATAAAACTTTTCCTGTGTTTTATCATTCGCTCATGGTGCTACACCTGGAGTGTATAGTATTAAACCTGCAACATTTTTTAAATCATGCAGCTTGTTGAGGAGAGATGTGCTTTTGCGTTTCTGTTCAATCGATGTGAAGTGCCTTTTCATTCCAGAATCAATTCGAGTTCCAGAAACATGTGAAAAAGCTTGAGTCTTATTGGTCTTTGTTTTTTTCTGCTGAGCAAACAGCATAAAAATCAATGTACATGGTAAAAAGTCATTCGATTTCTGTGTGAAGGCATCCATTGGGAATCGTGGTGTTCATTTTAACATTGAAAATCTATGTTGAAAATGCATTCTCTGGTGCAAATCTTGATAAGAGTTCTGAATTGCAAACAGTTGTAGGTTCGATCACACTTTGAAGGTGATTTAAGAAGACCCTCAGAGTCACTGATCAAAGCAATTTAACTAGACTAACTAAACTCGTTAACGAAATAGTTTGCCGAGTTGTTTTTAAGAAATAGTTGGACCATATTATTTGTTAGTTTATTTATTGCTATTTTTATTTAATCAAAAATAGTCCAAAAAATAATCAAAAAAATAATATATATATATATATATATATATCGATATATTAAAAAATATTATGATATATATATATATATATATAATATATATAATATATAATTTTTTTTTTAACTTTTTTATTTTCAAAATTTAACTTTTTATTCATAAATTGTTATTGTTTATTGTTTGTGTGTATATATATATAACATTTCTAAACAATGCTTTCAGCACCTTGTTGAATCAATGCCACGTAGAATTAAGTCAGTTTCTTGAAGGCGAAAGGGGGGTCAAACACAGTATTAGCATGGTGTTCCTAATAATCCTTTAGGTGAGTGTGTGTATATATATATATACACGTATATGTATATGTATATGTATATGTATATGTATATGTATATGTATGTGTATATATACACACACATACGAAAAACATTTGTATATATATATATATATATGAGTGTGTGTGTGTGTGTTTGTTTTACTTTTTATTCCAAAAATGTATAATAAAAGATATATTTATATAATATATTGTATTACTGATAAGCTGATCTGTAGCGTCCTAATTTTTTTGCATTAAATATTGATTTAAAAAAATATTTTTTCCACAAACTTTATTCTCTTGAAGGTGTATTCCAAAATGATCTCTACATAACACTGGAAAGGGGCGAGTTCGAGAAGGGAGTGAAGAGCGTGGCGAGGGAAGGTTCGTTGAAGTCACAGTCTACCGCGCTTGGACGCCGATGGACAGATCCTGCAAGGATTTTTTAGACTCATAAATGTCCCGTTTCCCTTGCTTTCTTATGAAGTACACACACAATCTTGGATACAAAAACCAAAAAAATACCATTGCTCAAGGGAAAATGTAATTACATTAAAGATAACTTCCTCCGGTGTTTAGCCCATCTAAATCTGAAATATATTGTTTCACACTCACACGCTGATGCAACAGCCAATCGAGGTGGAGGCAGTGAGAGTTTTGTGGTTATCTTTCCGTATCCTCTCACACTCAATTTCTCTGCTGACTTTCTCTCTGCAGGGGTTTGTGGCCGTGGGCTCAGGCGAGCCGGGCGGTGGAGGGATGCGTATCAGCGGGGACCTTCCCGTGCTTAATACACCTACCGACCACAACAGCAACAGTCCGGCTGTCCGCAGGCGGAGCTAATCAAGCTGCCCGTGCCCTGTCGACATCTTCCGTGCCCGTCGACATCTTCCGATGCTCCCCCCCCCCCTTCGAGTTCCTGCCAACTGCTCCAGTAAGTCTAAGATGATTGTTGAGTAAGTCATTGTAATGGATTCTGAGAATAACTTTTTGGGAGTTAATATGGGCAAGTAGTATCATCCAGAAGTGGAGATTGCCAAGGGAGTCTTTTTTAAGCAAATACTTTCAAGTTAAACTTATGTGCTAAAATTCAATTCTGTAAAATTTGTCAGATGTATAAACTTTCCCTTTAACACCAAAACACCCAACACATCAAATCATCTGAAGCCCTCTCATTCCTTCCCCTGATCATATTGACAATACCTTGCTGGAAGACCATATGATAGTTTTGGTGCTGGTCGGGCCAATTGGTTTATATGCCGAGTTTTGGATTAGTATATATTAGGTATATATAGGGGGGGGGGTGTATAGTAGAGATGTGTAATATATATATGTTGTGTATAATGTATACTATAGTATAATATATATATAAATATAGTTAGATATATATAATATTATATATATATATATATTATACTAATATATATATAATAATGAGCTATCATGTATGGTGTATGTATGTGTAGTATAAGAAATCATATGTGTATTGTGTATGTATATATGTGTTATGTAATATATATATAGATATGTGTATGTGAAATATATATATATATGTGTGTATGTGTATATATATAATATGTGTGTAATGTAATATGGATATAGATAAGTGTATGTGTATATATATAATATGTGTATATTATATATATCTATGTGTATTTACATATGTTTAGTATAGTTATATATTATACTATGTTATATTAATGGTTGTATAATGTGTAATGTATATAATATATATTGTAGTATATATATAGTGGTATATATGTGTATGTATCTATATATATATAGATGGTAATGTAATATATATATATATATATGTGTCTGTCTATATATATATATGTGTTTGTATAATATATGTTTTTTAATGTGATATATATATATATGTTATATGTATCTATATTATAGTTATTATATATAATCTAGGTGTATGTATATATATATATTAGTTGTAATGTACATATATCTATGTGGTGATGTCTACTATATATAAATTTATAGATATAATTGTATTATAAATCTATAATGTGTATGTAGATATCTGTATGTGGATAGTTATATGGGTGTGGTATGTATATAGGATGTGTATGCATATATAATAGATGTATATAAATTGTATGTATATATATGGTGTATGGCATATCTATTATGTGTATGTAATATATAGATGTGTCAGTTAGTTTGTATGTAGTATATAGAGATATGGGTAGTGGTGATATATATAAATGTATGTATAACACCATATAATATATGTGCTCATGTATATATATATAATGTGTATGTTTATAATATATCTGTGTATATATTAGTTATTTATATAGATATATATATATTAGTAGAATATCTATATATGTGTAGGTATATATATATGTGGAAATGTATATATATATATATTGTTATTATATCTAGATATGTGTATATATATAATGATATGTCATATATATATATATAGATATATATATATATATATATATATATGTATAGGTATCTGTAACATGTGTATATATGTATGTGTATATGACCTGTGGATATATATGTGTGTATGTAACATTGTGTAATATATATGGTGTATATGTACATGTGTATATATATATGTTATGTACGGTATGTATGTACATGGTGTGTACGATGTAATGTACATGTAGTGGTACATATTGTGTGTATCTATGTATATGTAACAGGTGGGTGGTATACTATATTATAGATCTATAATATATATATTATGCTGTATATGTACATGGTTTGTTAGATATTATAAATGTATATGTGTATGTATATGTTATATATATGTATATATGACATGTGTATCATCTAGGGGTAATATGTCCCTGTGTGTATCTATATGTGTAGATCTTCCATGTGTATATATATGATGTCTATGTACATGTGTATTATATCTGTGTATAAATTTACATGTGTGTGTATATATATATAATGTGTATCTGTACATGTGTTGTCAATAGTAGATATATATCGCTATACTCATATCTACAGGTGTATATATCTAGTTTATATTAAACATGTTTCTATATATGTAATGTATATGTGTATGTTTGTGATACTCTGATATATATGTATGCTGTGTCTCTAACTTTAATATAGGTGCTATCTATATATGTAAATATATATATATCTGATCTGGGATATAGTATCGTGTATATCTCATAGATATGTTATATTTATATGATCTATTGTGTATCTATATATAGGGTAAAATATCTGTATATATATATATGTAATGTTTTTATATTATGTATGATATATCATGTCATGTATCATCTATATATATCTAATATGATCTATATCTACTATATCGATATATCTATATATTCAATCATAGATATATATCATATAAAATTGTATATCTGTGATTATCTATACTATTGGTAATCTCTATATGTATATCTATATATTATCATGTTAGCTGGCGATGTGTATATATATTAGTGTATATATAGTGGTATCTAATGTATTATAAACACAATTGGCTTAAATATTGTCTACTTGCTATTTCACTTTGCACTTTCTTTCTGTCCCCTTCCTACGCAACGGAGACTGGTTAATATAATTATTAATGAATATATGGTGGTTATATTTAATCATTATACATTGATAACTAGGTCTAAAAGGCTAATTGGGCTCTTTAACACCAACATACAAAACTATTTTTCTTTATTTTTCTTTTTTTATCCTTCCTTCCTGATTTTTTTTTTTATCAAGAAGAGGTCACAAGACATATACTGGCGCTGAAAGCTTCAGATTAAATGTCAGTGTTTAGTTTTTCAGCGTTAAAAGCTGTATTTTATTGTTAAGGACTTTTAAATGGCTTTTATATACAGTGTTTTTGTGTTTGTTCTCCAGCAAAGATTAAGGGGGGAAAAGAAAGCTGTTTGGCAATTCGTTCACCCCACCACGTTCGCCCTCTCTAATGCAGGAAGATGGGCGGACTCTGCCCGACGGCACCCCGAGCTCATCGTTCAGAAGGTACAGCTGTCAAAATGTCTCGGTTGGCTTTCGTGCAACAAATGCAATTTAAGGGCACTGTGGTGTCAAATGACAAATTGTCCCGGCTGACATGTATTACATTCTGCATTGCCCCTCGAAAAGGCCCTGAATTCAGAAAGTGGAATTCTTATTAAAAAAGGCAGTAAGAGTTAAATAACCCGTGTCGGAAAAACACATCCCTGAGGCACACCCGGCCCAATTAAAAAGCATTGCTTGGGCACAGCTCCTGGTAATAATTGGAGACTGCCTGTGAACAGTTTGTGGATTTAACAGGCTGGTAAAAGAGGTCACAAACACATGCAACAGGACACAAAGAGCTGGCTGTAACACTTTTTGCAGCTTAGTAATGTCCATGTAGCCTAGTAGGAACTAATATGATGCTGGAGCTTCTCGTGGCCTAGTTTACACACCTGCTGAAAATGGAGCGTGTTTTTGCTCCCGAGCGTTAAACACACGTCCCTCGACGCATGAAAAACAACCCACGAGATCACTCTGAATCCTGTAGCATACTGCACTGTGCTGTTGTCACTTAAGTCATGAACGAACACAGTTTCTCTCTTTCCCTGCTGACCTCGGCTTACAGTACGTTTTAGCAGTTTTGAGCAAGATACAAAGATGTAAAAGAAATGTCCAGCTGTTTGCATTTCTGCTGAGAGGCCAACAGAACTGCTGACTGACATGTGTAAGAGCGAATTTTTAGCAACCAATAAATGCTAATTAAAGCAGAAAGTTTCAGGTCAAAAATAAATCTAATGTATCATCATTGTACTTTGGGTTACAATCCAAGACTGTGCCTTCTGTGGAACACAAAAGGTGATGTTTTGCCACAATGTTTAACGCTCCTGGAATAAATAAATAGATCCATTACATATATGGAACACTATTATTATTATAGGGATCCATTCTAGTTGCTTTAGCATGCTGTATTAACATCATGGCTTTCATTAGTCTATAACGCACAATCTGCATGACCTATTACATCCCTAAACCTACCCAAACCTAAAACTAACAACTACCTACTAACTACTGATACGCATCAAATGTAGTTTGAGCTACTATATAGAGAGAGAGAGACGAGGAGGTATGAGTAAATTTGATAGGTTAATAAACATTATGTCAAAAAAAAGTTATGTAAAATATTCATAAATTCATGAAATAAGTATAACTAAATGTTAAACCAATAATATTTTAAATAAGTTATTAGAAGTAATATGGAGAACATTCTACTATTTCGCTGTGGCAATTTGTGAAATATTATAAAATTTGTAAAAAATAATAAATAATCGAAAAATAAAAAAATAATATATTCAAAACATGAACATTTTTTTGTTATATTTAAAAGTATATACACATTTATGAGTGGGGTAATCCCAACCATATGGTATATTTTTTTTTTTTTTCCTATATATAATATATATAATATATATATATATATATATCTACTAATAAATATATATATATATATATATATAATATATATATATATAAAATATATATATATATATATATATATATATTATATATATAATATATATATAATTTACATAATATTTTATATTATTATAAAAAATTATTATTGTCTCACTGTTAAAAATTGAATGAAAAGGATCTTTTCATGCATGGTTTTCCAGTGTGAAGAGAACGCAACTGAAGGAATGTGCCGCACCTCAAACGCCCTTCTCGAAATCAGATCTGCCTGGCAACACCCAAAACTATGAAACGGCCACTAAGGAAATCCCTATGGATCACCTCATCTCTTGTTGCTACCAAAATCATCAGAAGGGAAGGTGTGTCTCTTGTACAGGAATGATAGGACACAAAGTCCTAGTTGGAAATTTTTCTGGCACAACAGCAGATTGCAGCCTGTAGCAGCACCCAGCATGGAATCATCACTGAAATGGGAAACATTTGGGTAGCTGGCATGAAGTATCAAGCAGCATTTTGCATATTTTCCACTGATTGCTAATGGCTGTTTCCTGAAGGGACATGAGGAATACTGAATGGAGTAGCCCATCGGATCGAGAATCAATGACAAGCCTGTCTAAACTCAAAGAGATCGATGGGATC
>NC_056575.1:4755676-4756849 GCF_018340385.1 Cyprinus carpio
ATTATTATTATTAAAACTACTACTACTACATTGTGGGCTCAGTAACAAACAAAATTTTAAAACAATAAATGCAACTGAGAAACAGTTTCCATTATGAATCTCCACATAAATGGTTTCAATTCTACTAAACAAACATAATGTAAATGTTCAGTTTTCCACAGTGCTGTGTGTTTGTGTCTCTGGCAGGGATCTGATCAAGGTGCTGAAGTGGTACGTGGACCGCATTATTGAAGCGGACCGTCAGGAACACATCCAACAGGTGCTAAAGGTGAGACGCTTCACACTACACATCCTTTTTACCCATATTGTGCTCTTCATAATGATATTTAGAGTCTGTCATTACTGTCTGATGTACTGAATATTGGATTTCTCAGGAATGGTTCGCTCCGGGGCGTTATGACTTCCATATGGCATTAGTTCACACAGCCCATGCATTCTTAATTAGACTGCTTTTATGTTGCTTTTTGTGCTCAGATCTGCTATTCTGTTGGTTTCCTAGGCGACGGAGTATATTTTTAAGTATATTATCCAGTCGCGGCGGCTGTTTGCGCTCGCCACGGGCGGACAGAACGAGGAGGAGTTCCGCTGCTGTATGCACGAGCTTTTCATGTCCATCCGCTTTTTCCTCTCGCAGGAGAACAAGGGCTCACGGCCCATCACACAGACACAGGTGAGACAGACAGATCTGTTTATATTGTTTAATATATTATATTTAACACATGCTGTGGTGCTCATGTGGGTGAAATGGGTTTGAGTTTAGCTTGCAACATTCCTCATTCTTTTCTTCCACCACCAGTTTTAAATACAAATCAGTTGAATAAAATAATGAATGTTTAATTAAAAATGATATAAAAAAAAATTATCTCCACCCCCTCTGAAAGAGAAAGACGAATTCGTCCAAAGGAAGAATTGTTTTGGGGTTAAATGAGAGAAAGAAACATCGTAAATGAACATGACTAATAAGGCTGAAAAGAATGAAGTAAGATTAAAAAAAAAAAAAAAAGCTTGGCGTTGTGTGATAAACCACCATGTGCAAATTTATTATTAAAGCATTTTCCTCTAATCGGACCTTTACTTTTTGCGTTTTGTTTTAAAGGCGCCATGTCTCACGTTAACTTAACATCTGCTCACACTAGTTTGTGGACAAAACCGATGTTTCTCGTGTAAAGACGC
>NC_056575.1:4757289-4773231 GCF_018340385.1 Cyprinus carpio
AATGACAAGCCTAAGCACTTTCTCTCCATATCGATAGTATCCTAATGCGCACACTGTGGACTTTTTATCACACACGCGGATGGGTTTGCCGCGTGATGTTTGGAGCGTGATAGAGGAAGTGTTTACTTGCATCAGTTCCTCACGACCGCTGAGGGCGATAAACGGTACCGCGCTCAAATCTGATTTACAGTGTATATATATATATATAAGGATACGTACATATTTGCTTTTAGAGAAGGAAAACACCACCTTTGGTTTGTGGACATATCAGCCCTGCTGAAGGCAGCGAAAGCCCACTGTTGACCAGGTCTGGGGGTCTGTATGCAGCTGGAAGATCTGATGCAGAATCTGAGACTGATGACTGGAGACATTATAGAAGGTTATTGCAGTCAGATCAGAAGCACTGAAATACATATTTACATTCCACTGGATCTTTATTGGGATTGTTATGCATGTCACATTCAGGTGATTAGATGCATATAATTCATGCACTGTCTGTTATTCCCACAGGAGTGTCATCAGACGAAGTTATTAGACCGGATGAGTTTATGAACTGTAAGAAGGCCCATGAGGTTCAGGCAGTGTCTGAGGTTGTGGCTTGACAGAGACAGCAGCCTGTTTTCCCCTTTGACCTCATATATCAATGCAGAAACTGAGCTCAAGACACTGATCACAGAGCTGGAGGTGAAGAGAGGTCATGATACAGGGGGCTCTGACCAAGGGAGAAAAGTATAATAATAATAACAATAAAACAATTGTTTATTATTAATATTAGCCTTATTATTATTATGTTAGTGTTATTATGTATTATTATGAAAGTAAAATAGTAATTATGGCTAATTATTATTATTTTATTAGTTATAAAATGGTTATTAATTAATGTTTATATAATTTTTGTTGTTTATTAATTATTAATTAATTGGTATTAATTGTGTTTAAATAATTTTTGATTAGATTGTTGTTTCCGAGAAGACGGTCTCGAGTCTACGAGGAGCTCGATCCTACGGAGGAGCTCCGGAAGGATAAAAGGAGGATTGAGGACAGTGTAAGACGAGAGAGGACCAGTTTCTGTTTTGTGTTTATTTTATTATTAAAGTTTTTGTTTAAGGTTGATTATGAGGGGTTTGTTAGGAATGTTGTTAAATATAATAATAATGATAATAATTTGGTTCCCTGTCAAAAATTAAATAACCAGGGCAGGAAAATTGTGTACATGTAAAACAACAGTAATAATAATAATAATAATTATTATTATTTAGTTATTAATAATAATTAAAATGTGAAAATATAATATATAATAAAACAATATGGCTACAACTATACTGCAAATTATAATAACTTTATTAGCAATATTGTTATAAAAATATATATTATTAATATTGTTAATTAAAGAATTTTACATTGTTGTTTTTATAATATCATATCATCATATAATATCATGCTTAATGCTTATGTATTTTTCCATGGTATTTAAATTTTCATTGTAACGGTGTTGTGAATGCATTTCATAGGACATGTCTCTCAGGATCAAATAATTAATGTATACTAAACTAATATAATAGCACAAAAGAAACCTGTGCTGTACTAGTGTTCCAGCTGTGGGCTTTGATTATGGAACTGAAGTTGTTCCTTTGCTATCACAGCTTGCGATTATCCTAATCATGTTAATTAGGTGAAATTGAGCTCAAGAATGGAGAGAGACTTGGATGTGTCCATAGCAAATCATTTATGATCAATGTGAGATGGCAAACAGTCTGTGTTGATGTCACTAAATTACCTTTTTCACTGGCTGGTGTCCAGGATGCAGTTCTGGTTGGTCTGCATACATGTGGAGATTTGGCCCCCAGCACTCTGCGGAGGTGCAGGCCAACATGAGCTGTGTGGCTGTTTGCGGTGTGAGCTGCGGCTACACCTGCCTCTGAAGAGTTTGATCAGCCAGACAGGTAAGACACTTCCTGTCTCTCTCTCTCCTCTCTCTCCTCTTCTCTCTCATCTCTCTGTAAGTTCATTTCACTGTCACAAAAAAAAAAAAAAAAAAAAAAAGAAAGGACAAAGATTAGTATCTGTTAGATCTCTGACAGATCAGACTCTATAATTCAAGACCAGACAAGCTGTGTGTAATTCATTTCGTTTGTATAATGTTAGTTTCAGCAATGTGTAGATCTGTAGCATAATCTGGGTGTTAAAAAAAAAAGGTACAAAATAAGTAATTTTAAGTATTATATTATTATTAGGATTATTATATTATTAGGAGTTATATATAAACTGCACATTGGTATATAAATGAATAGCTTTTGTTGTCTGTTTTATTTGTTTTACATTAAATAGGTGAACCATTATATAATCGAATATAATAATAAAAATAAAATAAGAATTAATTAGTATTATGATTTTATGATTATATTATCTATAAGATTTATCTTACAAAATATTATACATTCTTTACATTATGATATTAATTATTATTCAACAAATGAATGAATCTTTATAAACAGTTGTAATAATAACTACAACATGCTTAATAAATGTGGTCATTCATTATAAATAATTAATCAACAATTATTATAATATTATAGATTATTTTTTAAAATGAATCATATAATATACTATTATATAATGAATAAAAATAGTTGTTTAGTACTAAAATTGTGGGGTGACTCATTATTTAATAATACTTTTATTATTAGAAAAATATACTAATTTCTTTAATTATACATTTAATTTTATTTAATTGTAAAAATAATACAATTATTATTATTTATTATTATTATCAAATTTTACTAGGCTCCAGAACAACTCCATTAGTCTCCCACTCTGATCTCTAATAGTGTGTGGACAAAAGCACTCTGTTTTTCAAAATATCTTTGTTTGTGTTCCTCAGAGAAACAAAGTCATATAGCTGGTAAATAAATACGAGAATAAGTAAATGACATATAATTTTTTTATTTATAATGCGGACTTTCCCTTTTTAAGACTCTGTGTTAGTTTTAAGAGAGCATGTGGTTCTGGTCTGCCCCTCTCTTTCTCTACAAAGGAGACAGCACAGAAAGGGGATTGGAGTGCCCTCTAAAATCTGATATTTTGATCATACTATTACTGTGATAAAGCAGCAGGGCTACACACATCTCATTGTCTTTAGAAGCCTGGGTGACTACATCACAGGCTCTCGATTGCTGTAGGGATAGGCAAAAATGCCAAACACTCTCCACTTCACCAGACTGTCTGTTTGATCACTAACTCAAGAAGAGGCAGTACAACATATGGTGTTTCAGCATGATGATGTCAGAGTTTTCAGGGCTTCAGCGGCTCGCTTTACAAGAAAGCAAAAGAAGAAACAAAATGAAATCAAACAAATGCAGTTCCATTGGAAATGAACATTGTGTCTTTTAGTCTCAAAACCCTGTAAGATTACAGCATGCTGTGCATTTAAAGGTGAAGTGTGTCATTTTTGTGTCACTAGCAGCATCCCACAGATTCATGAAGATTTTGCATAGAATTTCACTTGCCTGAGCAGAATTGACTGCTGTGATCTTTTCATTTTGACAGCGTAATACTTTTTACATTATATCTCCTCTCAGGCCTCGCATTTGCTGACTCAAATCAGAAGACCCACGCATGTCTCCTACTTAAACAGAAAACAGGAAGTCCCATCCACAAACATCATTTGTTATGCAGGCGCTTATTCATAGTGTATTGAATTTATATTTTCATAAAAAAAAATACACACTTAATTTTTAAGTGTTTTATTATCAAATGCAAAATGAAGTTCCTTCAGTTTAACACCTCACACTTCAACTGGTCTCCCGCTAAGACAGTGTTGAAGTTCATTCGCAGTCAAGCGTGTCATAATGAAATTGCTGATATTGTTTTTGCACACTGTGTCCCTCTCTCAGGCATTTTTAAAAAGCAACATTTTCATTCTGTATCTCACACATTTTTTTCAGGCCTGTGCTGGACTCTGGATCCTGTTTCGTTTGGCTTGGTTTAGATTAGCATGATAGCTGGAGTAAACAGTGTTTATCACCGGCTGTGAAGTCCTTCAAAAACCCAAGCGTGGGTCTTGGTTTGAAGTGGCATGTGTCAACAGGTGTTCTCATCCACATAATGTTTAGCTTTCAGTTTAAAATGCAATAAAAAGTTTTGGGTTGTTAAGATTTTTAATGTTTTTGAAAGAAGTCTTTTATGTTCACCAAGGCTGCTTTTATTTGTTCAAATATACAATAAATACTGTAATATTGTGAAATGTTTTTACGATTTAAAATAAGTTTTCTATTTTAATATATTTTAAACTATAATTTATTCCTGTGATGCAAAGCTGAATTTTCAGAAGGCTTTAGGCTTTAGTTTTTAGTGTCACATGATCCTTCAGAAATCATTCTAATACGCTGATTTGCTGCTCTAGAAACATTTTATTATAATCAAGGTTGAAAATGGTTGGAAAACACTTTTTACATGATTTTTTGATAAATAGAAAGTTCAAAATAACAGCATTTATTCGAAATAGACATCTTTTATAACATGATAAATGTCTTTACTGTCATCTTTGATCAATTTGAATGCATCCTTGCTCACTACAAGTATAATTTCTTTTAAAAAGTGAACAGTATTTTTTTTTATGTTAAAAGCTGTTTGATTTCATCTGTTTGTTGTGTTGTTTTGTGGCTGTTGCTCAGGGTGTGTTGATGGTGTGTGTGGTTTCTCTATGAGTCAGTACCTGAAGGCTCAGGCGTGTTTCTGGCTGACTCACACGTCACAAATAACATCACATTGCCCACGCATCTTCAACCACATCCTTTGCTTATTAGCTGATGAATCTTGCATCAAATTTTAACTCTAAATATATTTTTTAGAATATAATCTTTTAGGTGTTATTTTTTATATGAGCACATAATGCTATTAAACTGAAAGCAACTATCAAACCATGATATCATGTGTTTAGTTATCACAAGGGGGGAAGTCGTGGCCTCACAGTTAGAGTGTTGGACTTGCAATCCAAGGGTTGCGAGTTTGAGTCTCGGGCCAGCAAGAATTGTATGTGGGGGGAGTGAATGTACAGCGCTCTCTCCACCTTCAATACCATGACTGAGGTACCCTTGAGCAAGGCACCGAACCCCCAACTGCTCCCCGGGTGTCCGCAGCATAATGTCTTGCCCCTGCTCCTGGGGGTGTTGTGTGTTCACTGCTGTGTGTGTGCAATTTGGGTGGGTTACAACAGAGCACGAATTCTGATATGGGTTCCCCATACTTCCACTTCACCATACGCACTTTTTTTCACTTTCAATTCAGTTACAAGCTTGTTGTCCAGCAGACTCTTCACAAACTCTTTTTATTCCTCTCTCAGACTCTGGAGGGGAGATGTCTGCTGCCTGGAGGAGGGGTGAGATTGATGCGTGTCATATATCAATATTAATAATTCAATCAAAAAAACCCATTTCTCCTGCAGAATTTGCATAAAGAGGGCAGTCTCAGCTGCAATCATGGCTGTTATTTGCACAGCTGTTTTTTAATGCTTGTCGTCTTTTGGGGGACACAGGGCATCAAAGAATATGTTAAGGGCGTAACATTATTTCAATCCACCTGCGCTTGAGAAGTATTCAATAGCAATCTACAATGCACTGCATAGCTGTGCAATCAGAGCACACACCTCACTTTCAGAATGATGAACTTTGTAAAAAAAAAACGATGCGCTCTGAAAAGGCAGGGCATAGAGGAGCAAACAGTAATGTACATTATGTGAAAAATAATGTGTTTTTAGAACCTTCAATCCTTTAAAATGCATTGCATTACACCCAAATACACACACATAAATGTTCTTTAGCAAACATCATATGACCCCACTTAATCAAAATGCATCTAATTGAACTCATTGGTACATTTAGTACACTTCTAGGCCTGAAAACCAGGGATGTGGAGATATCCTCTAATGTGCACTCCAGTGGATCAAGTGGCTGTGGAAACACTGATCTAAAACTACATTTACTGAGATTTAATTCCTGTGGAAATCCAGCTCCACTCAATCCTATATTTGTCTCAGTGACAGGCCTGCTGTCACTGTCCTTCCCTATCATCACATTACTGCTTTATTTAAATGTTTTAAAACCTTTTCAGCATGCTTTACCGGACTAAACCCTGGGCATCTTTTACTGTTTCTGCAGCGAAATGACCCATAAATGAGGGTTTATGTACAGCCAATGCAGACGGAAAGTGATAATTTGTGTAAAACATCTCCCATTGCTTCTGATTCCAATTAAGATTAATTTATAGACTCCCATGTGAAACCCAATCAGGCTTTACAGATCATTTCCAGGCACAGTTTGGGCACCTCAAGTGTTTCATGCCATATGTTCCACTATCGCAACCATTGACGCTCCACTTGCAATCATTGTCATTTATTGAGTTTTCAACTGTCATGATATTTAAATACAAGTCAGACAAGTGCGCATCTACTCTTTGGCTCTTTGTGCTGTTACATGTACTGGTACTAACCTAAACTTTGTGGGCGAAATCCAGTCTTCCAGTAGGAATGCAGGATTGGATTGAAACAAAAACTTCTCATGCAAAGTTCCCTCATGTTTTAAGGTTGCATAGTTGCTGCATAGTTGAAAAGTGGTAGACAATGGACCTTTTTACACATTAAATTCTACAGAAACTTCACTAATGTGACTGCAAATTTTAGCTCTAACTAGTTGTCTGTAGGAGTGATGCAAATAGTGTCTCACACACTGCATTTAAATGTTAAATCACAACCCGTGACCTTTAATTTTCAGATGAAGCCCAGTGTTAATTTAAACCCTAGAGATGCACACATGCATGCATCCTTCTCTGTCCTTCTTGAGTGACCTTACAGAGTCATGCATCAAATCGACCTTCTCACATAAAGGTCAACAGTCTTGCGTCCTTCACCTGTTCCCCGGGGTTTAAGTTGTTTTGATTTATGTGTTTGTGTGTATCATTTTTTTTAATGTTTTGTTCATCTGTAACAGTCCTTAAACATGACCCTAGAAATGAGTAATGGGCCTCAAGGGGGATTTACAAAGAAAACATTCATCACTTTTCCAGCTGTGTGATGAAATGCATGCTTAACAAGTTGTCTTGCGTATTGCTGAGAAGTTGCTGTAGTACTTTGTATCTCCTGCAATATGCAGAGAATGTTGTCTTGTTTCTTATTTGGCAGAATCTCAATTGTTGCATTTCGTTTGATGGTTATCTGGTGTTTATTTCAGTGGGAGACTCTAACAGTTTTATACTTTTAACTGCATTTTGATCACTTGAGGTTTTTGTTTCACTCTCCTGTTCATATTGACAGATTGTTTTGTGACCCTGTAGATTTTTACTTAATCATGAAGTTTGCCATCCACAAAAATACAACAAAAGACGTAAGCGGTGTATACACACTCACGTCATTTTTGCTAAGGTAAGAGTAATAAATCATTCGTAAACATGTATTCAGCAAAATGTTGTCAGCAATTTTATAAACGGTTGTGCTTTTATAAAATAAAGAAAACACAAACATGATGCGCTTTCTGCCAGTCTGTCGTGAACAGGAGTGCTTCACAAAAATTAAACCCAAAACGCAGCAAAATACATGCCTCACAGACACGATTAAAAATCTCTATAGAAAGCTTTGAATTACCACTTTTTTAAATGAAATAAAACAAATCAAAAACAAAAACTCTTTCATTAAAAGGTTTTTGAAACCTTGACTTTAAGGAATTATAGGTCTATGCATTTGATAAACGCTCTTGGATGTAGTTGAATGCTTTTCAGGAACCGTAGCCAAGGAGAGCATGAAATGCCTCAGCTTTCCAGGGTATTTCTTTATTCTTTTATCTGAAGTGTTTGCCACAGAAGCGTTCAGTGAAGCAAGCCTAATATAACCACACTTCTTATGACAAGAACATTTGCAAAGGTAACACCAACATGGAAGCAATCAGCACTGAACCATAAAGGAAGTGTACTTTATTAGAAAATGTACTAACCATGAAGAACGTATACTTTTCCCACCACTTTGATTAACATCTAGCATCATATACAGCAAACAAGTTTAAAGAGTATTGGGTATGATTGTGTCCTTCATTAATAACGTGGGTTGAGGTGTAATTATTTCTTAATTTCTCCACAGGGACCGACAGAAGTCTGACCCAGCAGAGCATTACTTCCTGAAGGCAAATAGAGCTGGATCCTGCTAGAGGAAACTGCTATATACATTACAGTACAATCTGATTTGCTTTCTGATTGATTTGATTCCCTTCTAATTTGTTTAATAAAGTGCTCAAATGCACTTGACATTTTATTTGATAGTGTCTTTAAATATTCTACCATTTATTTTATTTTAGATTTGTATTATTATTATTATTATTATTATTATTATTATTATTATTATACTGATTTTATGTAAATAAATGTATTTATAATATAATTCTATTAAGAACATTATATATGAAACGTTTTTATGATTATTACAATTACGATTATTTTTATATAGAGATATACTGAGGTTCACTATGCCTGATGCCACTCTCTCTTTCTTGTATGTGTGTGTTTTTGGATGCTTGTTCTGCATGATCTATGACTGTTTGAACTGTGGGCTTCTGTCTGCTGTGCTTTGAGTGTTTTCAATCCTGTGAGCTCCTCTGTGGTTGTTTCTGTCTGTCAGGTCAGTTTTCTGTTGGAAGAGTCTCGTCTGAGGAGAGGCAAGCAGTGATGGCTCCGAAGCTGTAGAGCTGGACAGTTCTGAGTTTGATGTGGTGTTCTGCGCTGCTCATATGCTCAAGTGTGTGTGTGTGTGTGTGTGTGTGTGCATGTCAAAAACTCACACAGCTACATCTGCACAGTTTTGTTTCAGGTGGTTTGCAGGTGGACTCTACTTCTTTCATCATCAACATCCATAGCCACTTGCCAAATAAATACATGGACATATTGATTGCATATCTTTGAACACTTGTTGTTGTTGCTAATAATAATAACTTAATGTGTGTTTTTGTCCATAGGACAGGCCAGTCAGTCTAATCTGGAATGAAAGTTGAGGCAGCTTTTTTGTGAAGGTTTCTATGGGAAGGCAGCAGAGATTTAAGAACCTGATGTAAGCACATGCTTTAGTCATTCTATTAGATGTTATGATGTTACCTAGCAGAATCAATTATTCTTTAACATGCATTATTTAATAACAAACTTTAAGATTAAAAGCATTGTCTTCCATCATACTTGTTGCCTCTGCTGTTTTAGAATGTCAGTTTTATTTATTTTTCTATTTTTAAACCAAATTATTTAGCCATCCTTAAGCTGATTGACTGTTTCTTGAATTTCCAGCATCCAGCAGCAGCTCTGATGAATCTCGGGGATGATCCTCCATCTTAATGGGAAGCTGAAGGAAGCTGAGCAGCAACTACCTCCGTGGGCTGCAGCTCAAACCAGACTCATCACACTCAGTCCAACCTCCACAAACTCTGGAATGTCAAGCAGAAACAGGGTTTACGAGACCTCCGGGACCGTGATCTGCTGCTGGAACATTTGCTGATTATTTCATCTGTGGAAGTCTTGATCTGATTTGAGCTGGGAAAAAATTTTTGCTGGATTCAGTGCTTATGGACAGATGTTGGTGGTACTGGTTAACACTTGAACTAGTCTGGAGGTAGGAATAGGATGAAGACCAGAACCTCTGTGAAGTTCTGCTTTGGGACAGGTTTAAAGACCTTAAAAGTGTAAAAAGAATTAGTTAAAGTGCCCCAAACACAGAAGAAATGGTGTTTGTAACATGCTGGATAGTATTCTTCTGAGAGCACTGATCGTGTTGTATTTAGGTGATTTTTTTCTCTCCGACTGAATTGTCATCTCTCAGACTTCTATCTATTATGAAGCACTATTATGTTGCTTTGTCTAATTTCAGGCTGTTTATAAACCAGAACAATTTACTACAATAAAAATGTTGGGTTTGACCAGAAATTAAAGTCATTAAAAAAGTCATGTTATTTTATTATAAGGAAAAACAGAAATATTTCTTGTTCCAGTAAGCCTTCAACACATGAGACACTCTACTGCTGTAACACGAGCACAAGAGTCTTATCAGCTCGTTTTTGGAATAAGTGTTTGCCGCCATCTATTGGAAGACTAACGCATTGCAGGATGAAAACCACCTTGCAGCCTGTCATTAGAATAAATAGTTTATTGCTCCCATCTTGTGGTTGAGTAACGCATTCAACGCACAAGCCCATATACTTTAATACTTGTTGTAATGAATGAAAGCGGTTTATTTACAGTAAGACAGTGATTTTTGTGACCCCCCCCCCACCTTTTTTTCTAACAATTAATATTAAAATTTATTGGAAAATTATAAAATATAATAATAATAAGAAGAAGAATGCCAAATAGGTGACAGGGTTGCAAATTTCTTTGGGAGTTTGGGAATTGTGTTATTTATAAAGATATATATTCCTATGTGTGTATTAGATAATTATTTGGTTAACGGTTAATGGTTGAGCTTAATGATTGCAGTTGACACTATAAATTGAGAAAATTAAAAATTATTTGTTTTTCATGTCATGCTGTAGATTTTATTTTATTTTTTGTACATTTTTAAGGATTTATTTATTTATTTATTGTAAAAGTGAAATATGAGTTTGAAGTGATCCGTTATCAGTCTCTGTATCTCAGCAGGTGTTGATGCTGTAAATATCCCGGAGTGCTTCCTCTCTCTGAAATCTTTAATGTCTCCTGTATGATGTGGGACTATTTTTGCCTCTGGCAGGTGTGTGTACGCATCATCACTGAAGAGTCTCTATATGGAGGAGAAGGAGTCCTGTTCAGCACTGACGTTCTTTTGATATATATGGAGAAAATCAGAAAATGTCTCCTCTGATTTGTCACTGATTATGTTTGATGATTTCCTCTGTAGTGTCTAATAAGGGTAACAGTGATTGTCATTGGCAGCTGTGAGTCTCTCTCTCTCTTTAGGGGGCTGACAGGAGCCAGTTTCTTCAGTGTGTTTGAGGGAGCAGAGGAGAAACTTGTTCTGTATTTTCAGCTGATGAAAATAGTTTGTTGAGGAGGAGATGATGGAGAACTGTCGGATGCTCATATTTCTTTGCTATATTTTAAAACTCATCACTTCTGGTAGGTTTATGCTTCAAGGAGATAAGGATGAAAATAATCTCAAATCAAACATTTATATGTAATTGTATTATGCTGCGGGGTCTGCTACTAAGTTGTTATGATGTTATATTTTCTTTCTTCCTGTTCTTTTTTTCTAATCTTGTTTATTCCCATTTTCTCTCTCTTTGTGCTTATTTATCTGTTGCACTAATAGACAGTGTGAATGTGAGGTTGGTTGGTGGTCACAGTCACTGTGCTGGTAGAGTGGAGGTTCTTCATGAGGGTCAGTGGGGAACAGTGTGTGGTGATGGTTGGGATTTGGCTGATGCTGCAGTGGTGTGTAGAGAGCTGGACTGTGGAGAACCTGTAGATGCTCTGAGGGATGCTCATTCTGGACCAGGATCAGGACCGTGGAGAACCTGTAGATGCATTATGTACAGGATCAGAATCTACAAATGGTCAGTTGTAGTTCATCAGAATGGGGTAAACATGACTGTGATCATAGTTAAAGACGCTGTAGTGATTTGTTGAGTTGTTTTTTTAGGTGTGATGTTATGTATGGATGTTGTTGTCATTTGTTAAGGTGTGTTGTTCATGCACACACATGGAGTCATTTGTTCAGACACAAAAACATCTATACCTTCTTAGAAACATGAAACATCTAAATAGCAAACATTCTCTTCCATGAGTACTCTCAGCAATTATATGCACTCCTTTAAAAATGTTTAATGTGTTTTTTCACTGTTAAAAAGCATCTGCTACTGTGAATGAATCAATGTATCAATGAATAAATGTATATATTTGTGGTTTTACATTTTATCTTCCCTTTATTTCTCCATAAATTTTTAAATGTATACATATTGCACTCATGTAGATGTAATGTTTATCACACATCTTATAAAATTATCAGCATTTCCTGCAATTATTTGCTAAAAAGTTGTTTCAGAGATTAAAAATAAATCTATATTTAAATCTAAAGAATCTATTTTCTATCATTATTATTATTAATAATTCATCATTTATTATTAATAATAATTATTATTATTATTATTATTATATAATAATAATAATAATTATTATTATTAATATATATATATATATATGTAGAATCCGGCTCTGGTTTGGAGGTTCTCGCTGCTCTGGGATGGTTTGGAGATCTATCATAATCAGACGTGGATATGTCAGTGGTGTGCGCTGCCTACTTGACCAGCAGGATGCAGAGGTTGTGTGTAGAGAGCTGGACTGTGGGGCTCCTGAACAGGTGCTAGGGGCAGCAGCTTTTGACAAAGGAGACAACTCAGATGTGGACACAAGAGATTCAGTGCAGAGGAAATGACATCTCAGATACACCTCTGTCAAACATCACTGCCACACAAATACAACTGTTCTGATGACAATGATGCTGGACTGGTGTGTGTGCTGGTAATTAATTTATTTGAGTAAAATACTTTTTTTTTTTAAAGATTAGTATGCGGTTTTCTGTTTATCTGTCTCTGTGTTTTGCCGATATCAATATTTCTTTGTCTCTGCCCTTTATTGTCTCTTCATCTCACATTCTCTCTGTTTAATATACAGACCGTGTGAATGTGAGGTTGGTTGGTGGTCACAGTCGCTGTGCTGGTAGAGTGGAGGTTCTTCATAGAGGTCAGTGGGGAACAGTGTGTGGTGATGGTTGGGATATGGCTGATGCTGCAGTGGTGTGTAGAGAACTGGACTGTGGAGAACCTGTAGATGCTCTGGCTAATGCACACTTGATGGGTGCTGCTCATTTTGGACCAGGATTGGAAACAATTTGGATGAGTGTTGCCATGTGTACTGGATCAGAATCTACACTAAAGAACTGTGGGTCATTAGGACAGGTTGAACAAGGCTGTGGTTCTTATGGAGATGCTGGAGTCATCTGCTCAGGTAAACTGCTTAAATCTTTAGTAATGAGCCACCTCCCTTAAATCAAGCGTTTCATTAATAATTTTTATTAAATGCTAGTGTTAGGAGTCATTTTCTATTTGTTTTATGTTTTTTTTTTTAATCTTTAATTGTGTGTTATGAGTAATGCTTTTTGTTTTCCATTTCTTAAATATTTTTTTCTTTATGGTAGAATAAACCGGTATTTTTTTCTTTCATGAGAAAATAATGTCAAGATCTAAAATAAGCATCAGACATATATAGATTTAATATTTGATATCACATTTTTATTGGGTTTTTTTTTTTTACATTTAGTTTTATTGAATTAAAAAGGATTATTTTTTTTACAACATTTATTAACCTAGGGTAATATTAATTTCTGCATATACATTTTAAATATATCAATATGTAAAAATTATTAATGTATCATGTTGGATAAGCCTGAATAAAAAGGAGCAATATTTATTAAATAACATTATCTTAAATCAATAAACGTTTTAAAATAATGTTCATTGTTAGGTTGTGATACCCAATGCATAAACATGATATTAACAAACAGAACCTTAAGTGTTATCTTTTCTTTCTTTCTTTCTTCTTTCTTTCTTTCTTTCTTTCTTTCTTTCTTTCTTTCTTTCTTTCTTTCTTTCTTCAGGAGTCCGGCTGGTTGGAGGTTCTCGCTGCTCTGGGAGGTTAGAGATCCTTCATAACCAGACGTGGATGTCAGTGTGTGCTGCTGCCTTTGACCAGCAGGATGCAGAGGTTGTGTGTAGAGAAGCTGGACTGTGGGGGCTCCTGTACAGGTGCTGGGAGCAGCTGCTTTTGGCAAAGGAGACGCTCAGATGTGGACACAAGAGATTCAGTGCAGAGGAAATGAGTCTCAGATTCACCTCTGTCCAACATCACCATCACATGACAACAACTGTTTGCATGAAAGTGATGTTGGACTGGTGTGTGCAGGTCGGAATTAAAACCATTTATAAAATGTAGTTGTTTTTTTTTTTGTTTTTTTGAGTAGTTTTTGCATCTCACCTGACTTTTCCATTTTCTCTCTGTCCTTCAATTTTTCTTTATGGTCATTCTCTCTGTTGAATATTTAGACCGTGTGAATGTGAGACTGGTGAATGGCAGCAGTCGCTGTGCTGGTCGAGTGGAGGTTCTTCACAGAGAGTCAGTGGGGAACAGTGTGTGATGATGGATGGGATTATGGCTGGTGCTTGCAGGTGCAGTGACTGGGATTTGGCTGGTGTTTGGATATTGTGTTTTTGCTGTTGGTGCTGCTCATTTTGGACCAGGATCAGGACCAATCTGGATGGGTATTGCCTTATGCCTTACTGGATCAGAATCTACACTGAAGAACTGTGGGTCATACGGATGGGGTATACATAACTGTGATCATAGTAAAGATGCCGGAGTCAATTGTTCAGGTGACTGAGATTGATCTTCAAAACATTTTGGAGCAAATTCACTAAACAGCTGGGCCACTCTTGTGCATGCTATCAGCGCAAAAAGCTGTGTCTTATTTACTAACCATCCAAAGTAAACTAATTTTACTAAACTAATTTAAACGGAGGCATTCAGAGCTGAAATAAGACGTTGTCTTGAATAATTAAAATTGATAATTTTTGTTCTTTCCCACGCATACACACCTCCTTTTTTTCCTTACTAAATATGGCTTATTACTTGAAGACTGTAAATTCACATTTATATAAAAGGGATATTTTGGTGACTGGATATGTTTGGATATCACACCTGACAACCTGTCAGCCCATCATGGCACTAGTGTGTCGTGGCACATGGGGAAACTCTGCAGTATCAACTTGCTGTGCAAATTGTGTTCAGTACAAATTTTGTGCATGTGTGTCTTTGTTTTGTGAGGGCACAACTGATTAGTGAATATTTCCCATTTTATTTTGGTAAGAGAATGTCATATGTTTTTGGTATAAAATCTAACCTCAATGTGTTATTAATTTTGTCATTTTTTTTTTTTGACAAAATTGGAGTAATTTCATTAAAATAAAAAAAATGTTTATTTAGATCTTGTGCCTATTAAATGTACACTTAAAATTGACACTCTAAATAAATCTGATTTGTATGGTTTTATTTAATATGAACAGATTATAATTATTCCAGACTTATTATTGGACCTCACCTGTGCTCTGGGAGATTGGAGATCTTATCATCAATCAGGGGGGGGACGTGGGGGTGATGGGGGGGGGGTGCCGTGGGTCAGTGCTGGTGACGCGTGCCTTTGACCAGCAGGAGTGCAGAGGTTGTGTGTAGAGGAGCTGGACATGTGTGGGCTCCTGTCCAGGGGGTTGGGAGCAGCTGCTTTTGGCAAAGGAAGCGCCTCAGATTGGGACACAAGCGGATTCAGTGCAGAGGAAAAAGAATCCCACATTTCACCTCTGTCCAACATCACCTTACCAGAAAACACCTGGTCACATGACAATGATGTTGGGAAGTGATGTGGTCTGGTTGAGTTAATAAATATTTAGCCAAATCTTTGTGGTGTGTATTAAGCATATACAGTGATAACTATATAAACAGAAGACCTAGAAAATTAATTTATCCTATTTACATATAATAGGATCTATTATTTTGATCACTGCTTTGCACTAGACAGAATATTGTTTGTGTTTTGTATTAGTTTTATAAATATGTCACTTGGCAGACCTGACTGATTTCAAGCATGACCATTAAAATTATCACAATGGCCCAGGTCAGCCTGCTATTTTATTTGCATTGCTTCAAGACAACCTACCACAAAAAGTGTAACGGTTAAAGTAACATACTTAAAAAAAATGTAACATAAGTGGTACTATTTTGGTTGATGAATGCCATATGTAAGGTTTACTCTTTTTAAAATTAACAAAAGCTCAGCACTGTTTGTTTTATGCATAAATGAGTTTTTACTTGCCTTTTGTTTTTATACTGTTTAAATAAACTCTC
>NC_056575.1:4774171-4811966 GCF_018340385.1 Cyprinus carpio
ACAACACAAGAAACAGCAGGCAGTTTTTTGATAATTCTCGTGTCGTTCGTGGGGACAGGGCTGATACTTGTTACAAATGTTCACATCGTGTGTTTTGTCACCTGCCTGTCCAGGTGTTGTGTGCCTGCTTTTGTCTCCATTGTTAACCTCATTAGTTGCCATATCCACTCATTTGACCACACCCATCTGCTTGTTAGTTTCCCATAGTAAACACTAGCCATTTGTTCCCTTTTGTGGTCCCTTTTCTCCTCCAGTGTATCCACCTTATTTTTTCAGCCCTTTGTAAATTTTATGTGCCTGGCTTCCGGTCTCATCCGCTTCCAGCTATTTTTTGCTGTACAGATCGTTTTGTTGCTTGATGTTGTAAACTGGTGTGTTTTACCTTATTATTTTAATGTAGTATTTTAATTATGAACACACTGGTTTGTAGTGCATAAGATTTTAAACCGTTTACTGCACATTGTTATTTTTTGTGCCCTCGTTATTTCCCTACAGCGGCTAATGAACCAGAAGTCTCACACATTCACAGAAAACGACTTACTTTCTGTGTTTAAGAATAAGGTGGATAAATGGCCCTTGTGTTTCCCTTGTGCTTTGTCAGCTGTTGATTGTATTGGTGCTTGTTTTTGCCTGTGTTTTCTCTTCCGTGTGTTTTACTTCTATTAAACTCCTGCAGTTAGATCCTGATCTAATCTCAGCCAGCTTTCTCCAGCACAATCACAATACTCATGTAAATATGTGAGAGGGTGATTAAAAAAATTTAGTTCTGTGCATCTCACCTGTTAACCTACCCCTTGAGAGCTCGGTCCATTAATGATGACATCATCATAATTCTCTGGTGGTGTTTCACTACACGTGCAAATATGATCAATTAAAGTGTAAACCAAAAGCCCATTAAGGCAGTAATTTCAAATATTATCTGTAATGATTTTGATTGTAAAGTGATATTATGTTTTTTAAAAAATTGATAAAGTAAACACGCCTATCTGTTTTGATATCATAGTTGTGTCCGCAGGTTTACGTCGTATCTGACATCATCATAGCTCTCAAGTATGTCTTCTACAAATTCACACATTCATCACAGACACACACATTCATTACATTCAGAACAAATTTGAAATATCTATCTTAATGCTATCTAACTGTAATATTTTGATTTGCTGTAAAAAGTACATTATATGCTGTTTGTAGAATAACAGAGTGACACCTGTCAAATTACTTTATTACTTAACACACATACTTATTATTTAAAGCATTCAAGAAATAAATACCATGGTGTTTAGGCCCTACTTAGCAAACCCATTTCACAGGAAGACAACAAACACATACCTGCATCTACTGTACATGTACAACAGAAAAGTCCCTGCTTATGACACCCTCTGAAAAATACATACAGGAAGAGATGCTGACGTGAGACACCATACAGTCATGAAAAATTAAGTCACACACACACACACACACACACACAATCCTGCAGATCTCGGTGGTTTTTCTGTCAGGAATTCTGTGGTTTGACAGCAGGAGGTTTAACAGGAACTAAATATAGATGAACATCAACTGTCTGCCTGACTCTTATTAATGGTATTAAATGAGATTGATGGCTCATGTCCTCACCCCTCTGAGTGAAGTGATTGTGTCTGTGCTGAATCTTCCTCATAAACGGCCCCCCCCCCCCTCCTCTCTCTGAAACATCATCCTGTGTCTCCTCTTAGAGAGAGCTGTGAGTTGTAGACAGACAAACCTGCTGTCAGTTCACAAACACATGACTGATCACACACTGAATAACGACACAATATGACAGTCTCCTGGATCTCTCCTACCCTCTCCTCATCACTCTGTTTCTGCTGAATCAGTATAGCGCCAGTGGCACTAAAAGCAGTAAGAGCACAACTCCCAGAACAATCACAACCACTGGGGGAGATGCTGGTGGAGGATTGTGGAGAGCGACTGATGTTGAGCGCACTGGAGGAGAAAATGGAGGAGAAGCGATGATGTTGTGGCAGGGAGTAGTGGACACTGACACATCTGACAAGTCTGTCAAAACCCAATAATAATCATGCAAAGGACTGATTAAAACACTCAACTATATATTAGTAACAAATAAAAAAAATTCAACAAAATCTTAATATGACCTTCACAGTGAGTCTAACAAGCTTCTTGCGGGAGCAGTCAGTGTGGTTATTCAGTGAGAGAGGACAGTCCCCACAGGTGAATCTCATTCCCTCTGCACTCGACGTTGTTCATCCACACAACACCTTCACCAGCACCAAAGACTGAATTCCCATCGCCCTCAGTGGTGCTCCACCAACCCATCTGCCTGCAGACCACCTGAGGCATCGCTGATGTCCCACTGATCATCACAGACTGAGCCCCGCACAGCGTTATGATACCCCTCCAGTCTCCCAGAGCACCGGCCCTCCCCTCCACTCAGTCTGAGAGGAAGATGATCTAAAACACACACATCAACCAGAATAGACCAGCTTCAGCACATTTACAACAAACACACACTGAACCAAGATGGCTTTAAATGTATGATTGGACTTTTTGTTTGAATATACATATTTTCTGTTAATATTTGATCAAAATAAGGCTTACATTAACTAAAATAAAAAATATATAATAATAATAATAATTCATTACATTTATATAGCGCTTTTCTAAGCACTCAAAGTGCTCTACATTGTGAGGGGTATCTCTTCGTCCACCAGTGTGCAGCATCCACCTGAATGATGTGACGGCAGCCATAGTTGCGCCAGAACGCCCACCGCACACCAGCTTATTGGTGAGGAGGAGACAGAGTGAAGCCAATCAGTAGACATGGGGATTGTTAGGAGGCCAGATGGGTCTGAGGCCAATGGTGAATTTGGCCAGATGCCGAGGTCCCACTTTACTTTACTCTTTTCGAAAAGACGCGCATCGTGTTTTCTAAAACTGCCAACAGACAGCGAAGCCACCGACGATTTGTTCGACTCCGCTATTTTACTAATCCCTACTGACAGAGAGCACCATTGAGTCACATGCAAATCTCTGGCCTAAAATAACCCGATTTGAAGCAAATCAGTCAAACGGGATTAGTTTTTATGTTATGTACATGTAAATTCATTTTTACCTTCAGATGTTATCTGCACTTGTTTATGTTTTTTTTTTGGGCAGGATACGGCATATATTTAAAAACCGTGTAGGTGGTGTGTGTTCCTGCTGCACACTGCCGACCACAGATAACTGATCCAACACAAAATATAGCCTATTTCTTCATGTACGTAATTATTCAGGAATTATTAACCATGAACCTATTAGTAATCAGAAATTGATTGAAGAAACAATGACTAATAAATAACCTCTGTTACTATATTGCTCTATAACTGAAATGAAAAGCTTAACTTGATGTGTAGAATATTTTTAATGTCCTGATTGAGCAACATCGATTTCAGACTCTCCCAAGAGTGCGCAAATGTTACCCTAGCATTACTGTTTCCATGTAAAATGTTGTATGATAAATTAAAAATTAATTTAACCGCCATTTAAATCAGTATCTGCTTCAAAATGAATGGTTAATGAAATTATTGTTGAAGCATTTGCAGTTAGAGACTACTGTAAGAATAAAGCACTTTGTTGTTTGTTAGCCTATATATATGTTGAGGTCATGTCCGTCGGCTGTTTATCATGTTCTTGATGTTTCGCTACTGTAATGAACGTAGCTTTTTAATAAGTAGTGGGAAATCCCCGACATTAAAAATGATAGTTTAACATGCCGAGGGTGTTTGCATTGTTAGCATGAATGAACACAGATACTTCAGATTTAAAAACTCTTACTTTTCAGGTGATGTTTCTCCTCATTAAATTTGTACGATTTCCTATTAATTCAATGGAAATGTATGAGAATACTAGGGAATACCAAATATGACGGGCTTCACGTTCATGAGCAATCCAGTTCTCTCTATTATAGATCATGGTTTATTAAAAATTAAGTCATGTAGTCCAAAAACCATACCTGACACACTGTTTCTGGTGAGGAAATGGTGAGATAAAACCATGTCAGACGACTCCGAGGAGAATCCTGATTCTCGTCCTCTGAGATTAAACCATGAGATAGAAACTGAACATTAGGAGACAAGACATAAACATCATTCAGTGAAGCATATCAGTGGTAACATATCATTTAAGCCTCACAAATCATTTTATTAGGGTGACCAAACGTGACATTTTCCCAGGACACGTCCTGGCCAGGATTTCTATATTTGCCTAAAGTATCCACGTTTGTCTTTTGTTTGCGCTGGCGCTGCGCAGACCAACTGTTGTATGACAAAGTACTGTGGAGAGCTCTAGAGAGCAGACGCTTCTTGTGCTTTTGAATCGCTCTCTCGCGGTACTTTGATGTCATAACCCGATCGGTATGCTCAGTGCTACTTAATGTCGAACACTAATATGTAGGTTACACGTATTTGCAATCGCTTTTGACCGTTCTCTCTGTAGATCCCACCTTTCCTCACACACCACGATTGGTCGATTACGTCCAATGTCTGCATGTTATTGGTCAAACGATCATTACCTTTCATTAAGTATGCAAACAGGAAACCAACCCAAAACCTGGGACATTTTAGGCAATATAGAACATCCTGGCCAGGACATGTCCCTGTGAAAATGGCACGTTTGGTCACCCTAATTTTATGCTCTTTCCATCAGCTAAAATTAGCTTTTCTTAAACATTAGTTTACTCACATAAAACATTTATGTTTAAAGAACATGCCTACTGAGACTATTTTACATCATTTGAAATATCATCTCACTTGAGCAGGTGATTTTGGCCCACTGCTCATCTTTATTATTACAGTCATTCTGTCCCCAGGGTGAAGATGGACACTGCCACAGATATGAATCATGTGGTCGACACTTCACTTTATCCAGCCAGTTATGAGCTGATTCCACTCTTGCTGTAGAATCAGACAAAACACCAGATCGTCCACAGTTCAGCTCTTGACAGATCAGACTCGCTGTGTCTCCTGTCCATCTGGTTCCAGCACACATTACCCCCCAGGATCCATGGTAGAAAACCTCCACATTCCCTTCACACAGCCCTCAGTTTAACCTGATCTCTTTAAACTCTAGATGAAAATGAAATATAATTTTAAAATACCAACATTGAAAAACCTGGGCATTATGGATATGTGAATGTGTTAAAAGTTTTTTTCTAAAACATTTATAATATTTTTTAAGTATAATTTAAAAAATGTGTTTACCTGAGCACACGACTCCTACATCGTCCTTGTGTTGACAGTCCATGTTTTCCCCAGCCTGGAGAAGAGCAGCTCCACAGGGACGTCTCATTCCCCTCACACTCCACCTCATCCAGCCATATGGGGACCAGAACCAGGACCCAACCAGCTGGTACCTGCTGGTTACTGAGGGCCACTCCACACTGCAGCTGTCTGCACACCACATGAGCATCTTTAATATCCCAGAGTCATCACACACACTGTCCCCCATGAGCCGCTGTGAAAAACCTCCAGCCTCCCTGCACAGTCTCCCCCCAGAACCCACCAGTTCCTGATGGGACCCCCGACCTGATATTCAGAGAACGAAAAACACATTATTGATCATGAAAAACTGAAGAATCTGTCCAGATGTTGTTGTTCTCACCAAAGCAGCGTGGATTTGACAGCTGTTGTGTGGAGCTGCAGTTGAGAGTCTGTGGAGAGCTGCAGTTTCCCCAGATGAGCTTCACTCCCAGAGCACTGGAAGCCCCGTCACAACACTCATGACTGTGTTCAGGACTGGATGAAGAGGAGCCATAGAAGTTCAGGCACAGAGCCACAGCCCATGTCTAGCTGCAGACCACAGAAGATTTCAGTGAGACTCCAGGAGTCCAGCAGAACTCTCCTCCAGACCTGATGGATGAAAACTTCCACCTCGCCCTCCACACTGTCTCTCTCCAGACACCCCGCATCAGACCATCATGAAGAGCCAGAGAGGAATCTGAAAGATCTCTCATGTTTAGCAAAATAAGAGATGTGTTAGAACATAATGAAATAGTCTTCATTATACATGATATAAAGACTTTATTGGTAGTATAATAGTCACAGTGTCAATAAGTTTTACCAGAGCAGATGACTCCAACATCTCGTCTGTGAGAACATTCAGCTCGACTCCATGAAGAGATGGAACATTCTGAGAGTTTTCTTTCATTCCCGTCAAAATCAAACATATCAGCCCAGATTTCCACCACTTCCCTTTCCCCCAACCAGTCTGATCCCACAACAGACACAGCAATCCCACAATTCAGCTGTCCTACAGAGGACACTGGCAGCTTCTCATATCCCAGCATGCATCACACACTGTGCCCCCATTTACTGAAGTACTGACGTTCAACTCGACCAGAACAGATGTCAGGACCATTTTGCCAGTCTAGAGTCAGTGTAACCTGGACAAAGAACAATGGTCTTAATGAAACAGAACATAAAGAGTTTATAGGAAAAATAACAGTAGATGATGATAATGATAAAATTTTTTCAGTTGGTTCTGTTTAATACAATCAAGCAGTGGCTTGACATTAACATTTTTGTTCACCAGCCACTGTGGCTAGTGGTTTTTCCAATTTACTAGCCACTCAGCATTTTCACTGGGCCACAGAATTTTGATTGTTGTTGGTGGAAATTACATTTTATATGATTACCATGGTGACTATGGTTTGGCCAAAACACTGTAGCTAGATTTACAACTTCTTCAAATACAAATGTCATGAGTTTAGTACATGATTCTCTGTGCTGGATCAAATACCAGCAGTTCTCAACATGACTTCCACTTTTTCGTTGAACTGTCTTTTCTTTTCTTTGTTTCCATATATTTACAGGGCATGTGCAGGATTTTTTTAATTCAAAATCAAGGCTTTTTAAGAGCTTTTTTTTTTTTTTAAAGAGCTGCACAAAATAAAATTTAAACCCTATATATGAGTGGCGTAAGCACATGTCTATAGTAACACATTAAAACCATAAAAATAACATGATTTACAATTAAGATTAAAAATTGTAATTCAACCAAGTTTCTTAACCTCAATGGTTTGTAAAGTGAATGTGCTTACAAAAAGGCTCTTTCAACAATTTTTTTAAAAAAAATCCAGCTGGCCCTGGATACATATGAAAAACACTTGCCTGCATTTTGACTTTAAATCGTACAGCACTCATTATTCAATACAATCATAGCCTTTTGAAGTTTAATCATCAAATCCATTGCCTATCATTGATTCTTGTCTTTCCGTCCCCAAATTTAAGACCCTCTGAAATGCTAACAGGGCTTTTCATGCAGCATTTTAGAAATTTTAAATAGGATACAACTAAATTTAAGAGTTTTTAAGGGACCCGCCAGTAACCAGCCAAAGTGGCTAATGACTGTGTGACTACGTCACTACTGATATCCACCCACATTAGGCGATTGTTAAAGTCAGGCCATGTACAATATTAGTCTATTTAACAATTAGATTTGTTTAAAAAATGATACCAGAACACATCAGTTCCACGTGATTGGTCATGGGTGCAATTTATATTATTTGAAGCTGATGATGGGCAGCGTCGAATGAGTGATTCATTTCCTCTGGACTGAATCTCTTGTGTCCACATCTGAGTGTCTCCTTGTCAAAAGCAGCTGCTCCCAGCACCTGTACAGGAGCCCCACAGTCCAGCTCTCTACACACAACCTCTGCATCCTGCTGGTCAAAGGCAGCGTCACACACTGTGTACCATGTGTTCCCCTGAAGAATCTCTAATCTCCCAGAACACAGGTGAGGGTCCATCAGCAAGTCTTGTAAATCGTCCATAGTTTTTATAGTTTCTGATTACATTTTACACAACACACCAAACCATCTATCACTATGATTATGATACAGACATAAACCAACAGTAAGTCCATTAATTAAAATAAAAAGAGATAAATGGATTGAAGTAATAGGTCTAGACCATAAAATATATGTAATTATCAATGAATTGTTCATGAAATGCTTCAAAATCAAATTACACACCAGCTAGTTTAAATTGCATAAATGATGTTTATGAATGAAAAGTCAGTGATGCATTAACAGGGTGATGTACTGAGCTGCTCACCTGAGCAGATTACCTCCAGCATCATTTTGATGACGACAGCCACCATAAACACCCCATCCTCTTGATCTACAGTCCTTCAGTGTGGTCTCTGATCCGCTACAGTATACATTATCCATCCAGATTGGTCCTGATCCTTGCCCAAAATTAACATTGGACACTGCATTAAAGCCTCTCCACATCCCAGCTCTCTACACACAACTTCAGCATCAGTCTTATCCCAGCTTCTATGACACACTGTTCCCCACTGACCATCATGATACACCTCCACTCTTCCACTGCAGGGACTGTTGCCACCAACCAACCTAACAGTCTCAAAATCTGTTCATGAAAAAGAATTTAACCACAGAGAGAGAGAGATAGAGAGAGAGAGAGAGAGGAGAGAGAGAGAGTTATTCTGTAGCATAATAAATGCTCGACTATTAGACTTCATCACCAAACACAATGTACTGAGCAGAAGTCAAATTGGATTTTGAGCCAAATTACCGTACATCTGACCACATCTATACATTACATACTCTAATTGAAAAACATGTTAACCAAGATAAAGGTAAAATATATGCATGCTTTTTGACTTTAAAAAAAGCTTTTGATTCAGTTTGGTACCAAGGACTATTTTACAAACTTATTGAAAGCAGCATAGGAGGTAAAACCTATGACTTTATCAAATCAATTTACACTCAAAGTAAATGTGGCGTAAAAATTGCACCAACGTATGAGGTATCTTTCCCAGGAGCATGGCTGAGACAGGGCTGCTGCTTAAGCCCAACATTATTTAACATTTTACATCAATGAACTGGCAAGCAGTATGGAGCGATCTGCAGCCCCTGACCTCACCCTACACAACTCACAGATCAAATGCCTACTGTATGCAGATGATCTGCTTCTGTTGTCTCCCACCAATCACATGGTTTACAGCGAACCTGGGACCTGCTGAAGAACAACTACTGCCAGACCTGGGCCCTGACAGTCCAACCGAAGAAAACCAAAATCATGATCTTTCAGAAAAGATCCAGATCCCAGGGAACACAACACACATGAGGCAATAACCAGATAACACACACATCACACTACAACTACCTTGGTTTGAGAAATCACATCCACAGCAAACTTTAATCATGCTGTGAATGAACTGAGAGATAAAGCACGCACGGGCCTTCTATCCTTCTTCTATGTCAATTGTCTTATAGAAATCCCTATTAGAATTTGGATGAAATATTAGAATCAATAATTGAGCCCCATTGCCCTCTATGGCAGTGAGGTGTGGGGTCCTCTGCAATCCAAATCAAGATTTCACCAAATGGGAAAAAAATCATCCAATTGAGACCCTGGCATGCAGAACTCTGTAAAAATATATTACAACGTGCAACCGGTACACAACCAAATACCGCATGCAGGGCAGAATTAGGCAAATATACTCTATTCATAAAGATACAAAAAAGGCAATTAAATTCTGAAACATCTGAAACTCAGTGACCCCCAATCATATCATTATAAAGCCCTTCAATACCAAGAGATGAGCAAAAAAGCAAGCGCCTCCCTCAGCTGATTCAGAGCTTCAGTCCTGATGCTTCACTAATATCTACTGATGCTCTGAATCACAACATCAGAATCAATCAGATTATTGCACAATCAACAGAACTACATCTCTCACTGGCAAACCCAAACACAACAACAGAGGTAAAAATGCAATGCTATTTGGCTCTAAAGAGAGAGTACAAGTATGGCAGGAGTATCTGTACACAGTGTCAGATAAGAAACTGAGAAGCATGTTGACCAGATTCAGACTCAGCGACACAAGCTGATGATAGAGAACGGGCAGACACTAAAAATATGGCTGCCCCCGGGCAGAGACTATGTTCACACTGTGATCTGAATCAGATGGAAACAGAACTGCACTGTATTATATTACTTAGATGTATATTTTGCCTCTGTAAATCTAATATTTTATCTTACTTTATTTTATTTCTAACTTATACACTTACATACACTAATTCATTTTGCACTACATGCTTAATACTTTTTTATATATTTTTATTATTACTATTACTGTATTCTTTTTCTTTCCGTTAATACATATGTGCACTATTTGTAAGTAGCCCAGCTGCAACTGCTTTGGCAGTACAAATGTACAGTTTTTATCATGCCAATAAAGCTCACGTAAATTGAAATTGTGCACTATTTGTAAGTAGCCCAGCTGCAACTGATTACAGTAGCAGAACAGAAGTTTGTAAATACAAATATTTATACATATTTTTGAAATGTAAAGATGGAGATGGGTATGTTTAAAATAACTCAAGAAAACAAACAATTTATTTAATTGCTGTTACTGGAAAAATAAAGCTGGACAAGAGTATATTACAAATAACTCAAGAAAACAAACAATTTATTTAATTGCTGTTCTCCTGGAATAATAAACATTTATTTCAAAACCTATTTTAAACTCTTCTCAAATGTTTTTGCATCAAACTATACAAACCAATCAATCAAATGATAAGCTGATATACACAGCAGCTACACATGGATGTGTCTATTGTAAAACACTACCATCATGTGATTTGTAATTTCAGTAATAAATGTTTTAAAGGTTAAACATTGACATTTTACCAGAACAAATCAGTCCCACGTTGTTTCCTTGAGAGCACTGTATGTCCATGTGAAGTTGGACACAATAGAATAAATGATTCATTGTCCTCTCTGCACTGAATCTCTTGTGTCCACATCTGAGTGTCCTCCTTTATCAAAAGCAGCTGCTCTCAGCACCTGTACAGGAGCCCCACAGTCCAGCTCTCTACACACAACCTCTGCATCCTGCTGGTCAAAGGCAGCGTCACACACTGACATCCACATCTGATTATGAAGTATCTCTAACCTCCCAGAGCAGCGAGAATATCCAACCAGCCTGACTCCTGAACAAATAAAAGAAAAAGAAACATTGGTAACTTTTCCTTCAAAATGCATACACAGATATTTCAGTAGGTTAGTGTTTTTAGTAATATTTACACAACACAGAAGACCATCTGTCACTATAATTATGTTATGGACATAAAACAATAGCAAGTCAGTGTCAGTGTTAAAAATTTCATGATATTAAATTACCAAAATAAAACGAGATAAACTTTTATATAAACGACAATCACCTAGTTCATTTACTCAAGACAAAGTGCTATTTGGACACTGAATCTCCCTGTTTAAATTTGTTTTGTGGATGGTTAGTACATAAGACAGAGTTGATAGCATGCACAAGAGTGGCACTACTGTTTAGTGAATTTGCTCCAAAAAGTACAGGCCCAGTGCGTCTTTAATGTGTGTAGTTGAACACAATGATGTTTGGTATGATTAAATTTGATTTTTGACAATAGTGTTTTTGCAATGTTCTTCGGTGTAGATTCTGATCCAGTACATAAGACAAAAGTCATCCAGATTGGTCCTAATCCTGATGCAAAATGAGCAGGCACCCAGAGCTCTACAGTTCTCCACAGTCACTCTCGACACACCACTGCAGCCTCAGCCAAATCCCAACCACACCACACACTGTTTCCCCACTGACCTCTTATGAAGAACCTCCACTTCGACCAGCACGCGAGCCTGTGACCACCAACCAACTCACATTCACATGGTCTATATAGTACACAAAGAAAATGAAACAAACAGTATTGAAAGACAGAGAGAAAGAATTATTTGAGAATCCAAAAAGAAAATGACTAAAATGATAATGTAAAAAAAATACATTTTAAAAATGATTGAAAAGGATAGTAATTCTAACCTGCACACACTAGTCCAACATTATTGTCATGAGAACAGTTGTATTTGTGTGGCGGTGATGTTGGACAGAGATGAATCTGTGACTCATTTCCTCTGCACTGAATCTCTTGTGTCCGCATCTGAGCGTCTCCTTTGTCAAAACAGCGGCTGCTCCCAGCACCTGTACAGGAGCCCCACAGTCCAGCTCTCTACAACACAACCTCTGCATCCCTGACTGGTCAAAACGGCAGCATCACACACTGACATCCACGTCTGATTATGAAGTATCTCTAAGCTCCTAACCCAAGAGCAGCGCGAGAACCTCCAACCAGTCTGGACTCCCTGAATATGAAAGAAAAAGAAACATTGGTAACACGTTTAATATAATAGTTCAATTTGTTAACATCAGGTAAAACATTAGTTATCCCAATGTAATTATGAACAAAATGATTTGAAAACTTTATTTAAGTTTAGTTTAATTAATCAGTATATTATTGTTCATTGTTCAATTCAAGCTTGTTCATCATATTTTATGTAAATTTTATACAAACTCCTATGTTTAAAATTGTATATAACATTTACCTAGATTAATAAATTGTTTTTAAAAGTATTAGTCCTTGTTAGCTCATGAAACATGATGCTCATCAATTTAACTATGGAAGCAAAATAATGCCAAATGTTTTTGAATTAAAAAAAGCTTGTTGAATTACAATAATGGAAAAATATGCATTGCATTAACCGTACTTGCATATTATGCATTGATTTTTAAGTCTTGCATGTATGTATGGGCTGATATCCAACATGGGTTTGAAATTTTAAGCCATGAATATTTCACATTAAAACATTTCAACACAGATTTTTAGAATCAAAAAAATTCAAGAATCCATATTCCACCTTTCAGGATTTCACTTAAAATATTCGATCTGTTTAAAAATACAACCTATAATATTCAACAACAATTTTCAGTCCATTTTATTTCGGTTTACCAAATTCGCTTCCACAAATTCAGTGGTTCAAATAATTCGACAGTTAAATTCAAACGTTTCACACCTGGAACAGCAGGGAAAATCCGTAGATTACCGATGCATAATCTCATCTGCTGTAAAATCGTTCTTCACCAGCAGGAATGTTTACGCGCGTCTTGACAAGCATCACAGTACTAGAGACGACGAGGCCTTCCATAAAACTTCCTTTGTCGAAATGGACCGAGCGGTGGATTACAAGTTATGTACAAAAATTATTATTATCAGTATACTGTATTTATATGCGATTTAAGATTAAGACCCAAATCACATGTTTACCTCAAGTGTCTAAGTGATGTCAAAAAAAAAAAAATCTTTACTCCGAGTAGCGAAGCTCGTGGTTTTTTTACTGCAAAGGTGATGTGTCTCAATATAAAATCCGAAATCTTTTGCCTTTGGTTTGTGTTTTTTTTTTTTTGGTTTTTTAGTTTAAAGTAAAACAACTATAATACGCTGAAATTAGAGAGTGTATTGTTTGATTCATGGCCCTAATGACAAGCTACTAAATAGCCACCAGTTTTATATAGGCATCCATTAAAGACCAACCCAATCGAGGGCATTCTAAAGTAAATCTGCCACTTTAATCTAAAAAATTTACATTTCTACCACTATATCGGTTCTTAATCTCCGCGTCTTTTAATGAAATAGGACTTGTCCTGCTATGTCCAGGGTAGGGCTTCGTTTTTTCCTCAAAAGCATCGTAGGTCTAATGTAGATCGTAGAACCAATGTCCCAGTGTTTTCCCGCAGCCCTCTATTCGTTGGCGGCAGGACGCACTTTAATAGCGGGAGACAGGTAGCGGTTTCTCCGGATGGCTTAGCTCACAAAGCGTGCCTTATTATTGAAAGCATTACAATCAAACTGAATAACAAAATGAAATCGAACATTTTCTAAACATAGTCGGTTCCTTCTGAAATACATGATGCAAAACAGCCCGCTCGGTTTGATTTTGAAACGTGCAGTGCTCCATGTTTATTAATTAAGTCAAAGCCTTTTTTTTTTTTTTTGGAAAATCTATTTGTGAGCGGACAGTTTTGATATTGTGACAGCCCGCCACAAAATAAATCAATGTGTGGGAAACCCTGTCCACGTCACGATGCTTTTTTTTTTGTTTTTTTAGAAAGACAGTCCTGTATCTATCTACATTAAAAATGTGGATCCTATATCTATGATGACGTAATATTTGTTGAAGCTACTTTCGCACCTTCGTGATCCATGTCGTGTTTGTTTCACAAGGGAGACATGAAGTGATGAGATCAGGAACCTTTTGTCACTTTCAACACCAGAAAGAGCTGATGGGTCTTCTATGAGGATCAGGGTATAAAACAGGTATTGATTTTTTTTTTTTTTTTTCAAAACTTTTTATTAAAATGGCAACAACGTACACTTGTGATAAAAAATTTTTTGTTTTGTTTGGTTTGTCCATCATGTCATGTTAGAGGCCAAAACTCCGGGGCCATCTTCTGTTCAAACAGCAAATTGACCAGGTCCAGTAGAAACTGTATATTACATTCCTCGCTGATTATGAATCATAGGTCTGTCTGACCTGTCATCCATGTACCATTTTTTAACAACGGTCCTTTCCTGGATATATTCTCAAATCGTAGAGGACAAACAACGGTTTTCAATGGACCATGTCTTGTGTTCTTCCTGCCATTAAAGCAAAACCATTTCAGGTCCATGGTTCCATCGGCTGCCAGCCACAATGTGAGCGGTCCCCTAGTGGTCCAGATCAACTGCTCCAACACAGGCAGGAACAGGATGCAGAACTACTGTACCCACTCTTAGATTGGAAGTATGACTCATCAGCAGGAGGTAATGTGCCATTACACTTCATGTCAAAAAGAACCTGATGCTGAATGTTTTGCAAATTAGATGTTTTATAAAAGACAAATCTTGTTTATCTATTTATATATAAATAAGGGGCGGTAACAGTAACACAACACATGACGGTTCGTACGGTCCATCGATATCGTGAAGTCTCAGTCACGCTATGCAGTAGAGTATACACAGGGAGCACTTTCCTCTGCACATTACTACTAGAAATATTAAAGGATAAGTTCACCCAAAAATGAAATTCCGTCAAATCATTTACCTCTCGCCCTCAAGTTGGTTCCCACACAACTTGTAGGAACTTCATTTTTGGTGAACTATCCCTGTAACAGAACCCAAACTATTAAAGTCAGTTTGCCTTTTTATTGTTTTAGATTTATAAATCATCACACTCAGATAAAACACGTAAAAAGAAAAACATGTAAATTTGCACTTAAGCAGGTTTTGATACATTTTTAGTCAGAATAAATAATCATTGTTATGATAGCTACAAACCGTTTAGTGTTTTGTTTCTTAATCTAATTTTCTTGATTTTTTGCGAGTATCATGCTTTTATTGATGTTTTTCCACGATTGAAGCACTGGCTGCAAGATTACATGTATACATAGATTGTCTGTTATTTTTCTTCTGCTATTTGTCCTGTTTGTGGTGGCTCCTGGTTTTGTAACAGCGTTGCAATTACCATGTATTTAATATAATAATAATAATATAGTATTTATTTACTGTATCTTTCCTTTTTTGAAGTGATTTCAAATCATATTTCAAGACAATCAAAACCATCATTGTGAACAGTGCACATCTGAAGTGGTGTCTCAGCTGAGGGGTAATGATCAATAGATAATTAAAGGATAAATAGAGCTCTACATTCCTAATAAAACATCCACTAAAGCAGATTTCTCCTTATAAAACATCTAATGTAGGCATAAGACTTTCAGCACAGTATCGGGTCTCCCCCCCTCCTTATGACATGTATGTGTGTGTGGTAATTAATAACTAAATATTTAAACAGCTATGGCCAACCAATACTGAAGGCAGTAAAAATTACTGTTTTACCAGTTACCTCACCAAGTTTTGGATACATTCCACTGAGTTTCACATAACACTGTAAAAAAAAAAAAAAAAACAACAGAAAGAACCATAACTGTAAAGATAACAGGATTATTAATCTACTGCTATCGCTGCTCTATATGATCATTCACAAAAATAAATCAGTTGATCAGGTTCTTTTTGACATGAAGTGTAATGGCACATTACCTCCTGATGAGTCATACTTCCATCTAGAGTGGTACATGCTATTCTGCGCATCCTGTTCCTGCCTGTGTATGGAGCAGTTGATCTGGAAACCACTAGGGGACCGCTCACCATTGGGCTGGCAGCAGATGGAACATGTACCTGAAATGGTTTTGCTTTTAATGGGCACACAAGACATGGTCCATTGAAACGTTGTTTTCCTCTACGATTTGAGAATTATATCAGGAAAGGACCGTGTTTTAAAATGGTCACACTGGAGGTCAGGACAGACCTATGATTTTCATATATCAGCGAGGAATGTAATATACAGTTTCTACTGACCATTGGTCATTTCTGTTGTTTTTGAACAGAAGATGGCCCCGGAGTTTGGCCTCTAAACTGAGATGATCTCTGACAAACCCAACAAACAAAAAAAATTTATCACAATGTACGTGTTTGCCATTTTATAAAAATGTTTGAAAAAAAAAAAAAAAAAATCAATACCTGTTTTAAACCCTGACTCATAGAAGACCCATCAGCTCTTTCTTGTGTTGAAAGTGACAAAAGGTGCCTTGATCTCAGCACTTCAATGTCTCCCTTGTGAAACAACACGACATGGACTCGAAGATTGGAAAGTAGCTTAACAACAATATTACGTCATCATAGAATATCAATTTTTTTAATGTAGATACAGGACTGTCCTTTCTAAAAAAAAAAAAAAAAAAGCATCGTAAGTGGACAGGGTTTTTCCCACACATTGATTTATTTTGTGGCGGGCTAGTCACAATATCAAAACTGTCCGCCACAAATAGATTTTTCCAAAAAGGTTTTGACCTTACAGTTAATTAACTAAACATGCGCCTGCACATTTCAAAATCAAACCAGAGTAGCGGTGTTTTGTCATCACTGTATTCAGAAGGAAACCGACTATGTTTAGAAAATGTTCGATTTCATTTTTTATTTCATTTTGCATGTAATGCTTCATAATAAGGCAGCGTTTCGTGAGCTCAGCACCGGAGAAAACGCTACCTCTCCCGCTATTAAAGTGCGTCCTGCCGCCACGAATAGAGGCTGCGGGAAAACACTGGGACTTGGTTCTACGATCTACTTAGACCTACGATGCTTTTGAGAAACGAAGCCCTTACCTGGACATAGCAGAGACAAGTCCTATTTAATTAAAAGACGGAGATTAACTGATACAGTGGTAGAAATGTAACTTTTTTAATTTACAAGTGGCAGATTTACTTTAGAATTGCGATTGGGTTGTATTTAATGGTGCTATATAAAAATGGTGCTATTTAGTATCTTGTCATTAGTGGCATAATCAAACAATACACTCTCTATTTCAGCGTATTATAGTGGTTTTACTAAAAAAAAAAAACCAAAGGCAAGAGATTTCTGGATTTATATTGATCACATCACCTTTGCAGTAAAAAAAAACACAGCTTGTACTCGGGGTAAAGATGAATCACTTAGACACTTGAGTAAACAATGATTTGGGTCTTAATCTTAATATATTCCGCATATAAATACAGTATACTGATCAATAAAATCATAACTTGTACTGACCGCTCGGTCCATTTCGACAAATGACTTTTTATGAAGGCCTCTCGTCTCTATTACTTTAATGCTTGTCTCCATTTGTAAATCCTTTAATATATTTATGTAATGTTTAGCCCACCCCTGGCTATATGTGTTTTTTGAATGCATATTTTATTTCTTTATATTCTGTTTGTGTTTTATGTTTTTTCATGTGTATTATTGTTGCGTAAAACTGTAGCTACTTTGACTGTGTTTTTTGAAGTGAATTAAAAAAAAAAAAAAAAAAAACTTTGATGCTTGTCAAGACGCGCTTACACCTCCTGCTGGTGAAGACGATTTACAGCAGATGAGATTATGCTCGGTAATCTACTGATTTTCCTGCTGTTCCCGGATGTGAAACGTTGAATTTACTGTCGAATTTGAACCACTGAATTTGTGGAAGCGAATTTGTAAAACCGAAATAAAATGGACTGAAACTTGTTTGTTTGAATATTATAGTTTGTATTTTTAAACAGATCGAATATTTTGGAAGTGAAATCTGAAAGGTGAATATGGACATTCTTGAATTTTTGATTATAAAAATCTGTTTGAAATGTTTTTAATTGAAATATTCATGGCTTAAATTTACAACCATGTTGGGATATCTCAGCCCATAATAATGCAAGACTTAAAAATTCAATGCATTAATATGCAAGTACGGTTAATGCAATGCATATTTTTTCAATTATTGTAATTCAACAAGCTTTTTTAATTCCAAAAACATTTGGCATTATTTTATTTTGCTTCATCATTGGTGTATTTAAAACCCTAATGCTAATAAATTTAACCTCATTGTAACATGTGTCTGATGCTTATTTTTAGATCTGGAGATTATTTTGGACATTATTTTTGTCATGAAAAACACTAGTACATAATTCTAGTCATCGTTGCTCAACCATTAAGCATTATTCATTCATTTTAAAAGAAAAACAGTTTTTAGGATTATTTATTAATTTTTTTTTGTAATGTATTTCTACATTTGGAAATTTTGTTGAGATGTATATTTGAGGTTCATCACTGAGGAAGGTTTGAAGTAGTTTACCTGAGCAGATGACTCCAGCATCTTTACTATGATCACAGTCATGTTTATCCCATCCTTCTGACCCACACATCCTCAGTGTTGACTCTGATCCAGTACACATGACATAACTCATCCAGATTGGTCCTGATCCCGATCCAAAATGAGCATCACTCAGAGTATCTACAGGTTCTCCACAGTCCAGCTCTCTACACACCACTGCAGCATCAGCCATATCCCAAAAACCATCACACACTGTTCCCCACTGACCTCTATGAAGAACCTCCACTCTACCAGCACAGCGACTGTGACCACCAACCAACCTCACATTCACACTGTCTATATAATGAACAGAGAGAATGGCAGATGTATAGAAAATAGAGGACAGAGGGAAATAAATATTAAGATTGGGCAGTAACTCAGACACACACACAGACACACAAAAATGTAAAAAATAAAAATGGTTTTACTCAAAGAAAATTAATTCCAACCTGTACACATCAGTCCAAAATCATTGTCATGATAACAGTTGTTTTCATGTGATGGTGATAATCATCACGTGAACAACTGTCTTTGTTTAAGGAAACACTGAATCTCTTGTGTCCACATCTGAGTGTCTCCTTTGTCAAAAGCAGCTGCTCCCAGCACCTGTACAGGAGCCCCACAGTCCAGCTCTCTACACACAACCTCTGCATCCTGCTGGTCAAAGACAGCGTCACACACTGACATCCACGTCTGGTTATGAAGGATCTCTAACCTCCCAGAGCAGCGAGAATATCCAACCAGCCGGACTCCTGAACAAATGAAGAAAAAGAAACATTGGTAACACTTCATATTAAGGGTTGATTTGTTAACATGAATTAATGCATTCAGTATCATGAACACAATGTACGGTACACCATTATTTGAAATCATTCATTGATCTAGGTTAATGTTAAATGTACTAATCATTTTTAACTCATAGTTGTTCATCGTTTTTGAAGTCATTCATTGTTCACTCCCTGAATCGGACACTTACGCCACGCCCACTCGTTCCCAATCACCAGAATTCTGAACACATGTGCATCATCACCCGTGCCACATATAAAGCCCTCCGTCACCATCACCCATTGTCTGGTCTTGCACCGATCTCCTCACTTACCTGAACGCCTTTCGTCTAACCTACCTGATCTGCTGAACCCTCTTCATCCTCATCTGTATTCCTGTTCCCATCGTCTTCGTCTGAGTTGCCATCTGTATCACCATCACCCAAAGGAAAGTTGTGTTATCACTGTGTCATCTGCGTGTCAAGATTCACCTGTGTCTGAAACCTCTGATTCATAATAAACACTATTGCACTGAATCCTCTGTGTCCTCGTCTGTGTCGGACAGAAGACCAGACCTAATGCAGAGCTCTTCAGATACAGGCGAGGACCGCACCGCGGATCCCTTCACTGAACAGGTTCACGCTGTACTGTCCTCACTCATGCAACTTTCCTCACCTGCTGTCAACAGTTCACCGCCATCAAAACACCGCTACAACTCCGGTCACTTCTTCAGTTGCCCCTGCGAGTCCCATGGCCACACCAGCGACATACAGCGGCGCGGCGGAGGATTGCAGCGGGTTTCTGCTACAGTGTTCACTCTACCTGGAGTGCAACGCTCACTTATTCACCACCGAACGCAGCTGAGTTGCATTTATCATCAATCTGCTCACAGGTAAAGCTCTCCAATGGGCTCAATCTCTCTGGGAGTCGAATTCATCTGCTACTGGATCTGTTACTGATTTCTGTTCTCAGTTAAAATCTGTCTTTGGTCAACAAGCTTCTGAATTATCTGTCCATGATCAGCTGTTTACAATTCGCCAACAGAAAAATGAGTCCGTGAGTGATTATGCTGTTCGCTTCCGTACACTCGCTTACATCAGCGGTTGGAATGAAACTGCCTTAATTACAGCATATCGCCACGGTTTATGTGAAAAGATACAAAGTTTGATTGTTGTATATGAAGAGTCACTGGGACTTGAGTGTCTTATTCAGAAATCCATCAGAGTCGCCCAGAGACTCACTGCATGTCATCGACTCACTCCCGCTGTACTTCCTCCGCCCGCTCTACCATCTGTCGCTCCTCCAGCACCTGAACCCATGCAAGTAGATTCACACCACCTATCTACATCGGAACGTCAGTGGAGGATTAACACTGGGCTGTGTCTCTACTGTGGGGGAGATGGACACCTATTACCATCATGTCCAGTACGACCTCCACGCCAAGCGGTGAGAACCATCCATATACCACCTCAAACTGCTCATTTGACTCAAACCTGGGTTACTCTAAGACATCTCCGACTCTTCTATTTCAGTACAAGCCCTCATCGACTCCGGTTTTCAGCGGGGAACTTCATCAACCAGCAAACATTAACTCGTCTTAGTGTCAAGCGTCATCGAAGCCCCCGTCGAACTCAAAAATAACAACTATACAAGGAAAGCCGCTGGGCAGAGGTCATGTCCGCTATTTCTCCCCCACAGTCATCCTCCGCGTGGGTTTCCTGCATGAGGAAGACATCACGTTCATGGTGCTGGAGGAATCCACCGCAGACATCATCCTGGGATGCCCATGGCTTAACCAACATCAACCACACATCCATTTGGCCCACAGGTGAGATCCTGAAATGGGGGAAAATCCTGTCTTTCTACCTGCATCACTCCACCAGTTAAAGTTCCCAAGGTCATTCCTTCCATCAAGAAGTCATCCATACCGGTCCAGTCCACATCAGTGGAAAGCCCCGAAACTAAGGTGGAACATACCATCCCTCCAGAATATCGGGCGTTCCAGGATGTGTTCAGCAAGCGGTTGGCAACGAAACTTCCACCTCATCGGCCATGGGACTGCGCTATCGACCTCCTGCCTGGAGCAACCCTTCCCAAGGGACGAGTCTATCCTCTGTCCATTCCGGAGCAGAAGGCCATGGAGGAGTACGGGGGATGTCATACGGAGAGATTGGTTTATTTTATTTTGTGTGTGTAGTTGGCATTGGTTGTCTTTTTCTTTTTCATCTTTGATATGGTGTTTTTTTGTGATTATTTTATGCACACTTTATTTTGGTGATTGTTTGATTATGATTTAGAATATGGGGTGACACCCCCGTATTCTCCTAGGGCTCGGACCATATCTGATTAGTGGATGGACAGCTGTTGGTAATTGCCATGTTAAATCACAGACTGTTCAAAAACAGTGAAGGAATTGAAATGGCCGTGTCCCCGTGAACTCTGTTTGTCGCTACTCTGTTTCCCCACGTTTTTTACTGCTGGATGGTAGTCGCGATTGACTTATTTTGTTGCCACGATCGTTTGCATTGGATTATTGTCTGCTTGTGTCAAAGCCCGAAGTAGTCGATGTGCCGGTCCTGCTATCAACTCGGTGGCTGCTGTGAGTCTTCGTTGTCTTCTCCTCTGCTGCGCTAAGATTGCTGCCGTTCCTTGCTGTGCGGTCTGGAGCCTGCCTCGTCCGTCCTGGTCCAGTGGTTTTGTGAAGCGCTGTCCAACAAGACTGGGAGTCAGATTCGTCTGCTCCCAGTTTATTGGTGAGTGACGCCTTGTGTTAAGTTATGCTGCCTTGCCTCGTCCGAAGTTAAGATCCACGTCTCACCTAAATTGGAGAGTTCCAGTCTGTCTGCCGTAGTGATAATTATTTAGAGATAATATATAGCTTGTGTATATTCACGAATTGCAGTGATTTAATTGGGTATTGCACGATTGATAATTCTTCTACTTTGGTGTTGTGCTGTGTTGTTATCTACTGTGGAGATACTGGCGGCTTTCTTTTTGTTTGTGTGAGTGTTGTGTTGGCGCGTGCGAGTGATTGACAGGTGGCCTGCTGTGTAGACGCAACTGCTGGCGAGAGATGGACTTGTGTTAGGAAACGCTTATGGACTATGGGCACCTAGCAAAGGACTTACAGTGGATTTTGGAATGTGTTTGTTGTGTCCCGCTTTTAAGCTTGAGTGAGAGAGTGTGTGTGCGCATGACGCACCCCTTTTTTTTACTGTTGTAATTAGAGGTTATAATAAATATATTTTTATATCGAACTGTTGTTTGGGTAGGTCTGTTGTGTTGCTCCCACCAAACTAAAGGAACTTGCAAGTAAAAGATAAGGTTATTTTATTTAAGAGTCCCAGCTCTTTAATTGGGTGGCGTAGTCGAGCTATATTGCTTGGCCATAACACGTACAGGAAGCTCTCGCTCAAGAATTTCATCCGACCATCTACTTCCCCTGCCGCTTCCAGCTTTTTCTTCGTGGCCAAGAAGGACGGAGGCTTGAGGCCGGGTATAGATTATCGCCATCTCAACTCTCAAACCGTCAAAATCAGTTATCCTCTTCCCCTGGTCCCAGCTGCGTTTAAACAACTACCCGGAGCCAAAATCTTCACAAAACTGGACTTGAGGAGCGCCTATAACTTAAATCCGCATCCGGAAGGGGGGACGAGTGGAAGACTGCTTTCATCACTCCGTCCGGGCACTGTGAATACAGGGTCATGCCGTATGGGTTATCCAAACAGTCCTTCCGTCTTTCAAAACTACATGAACGAAGTCTTCAGAGAATACCTTAAACAGTTCGTAATTGTCTACATCGACGATATCCTCAGTTACTCCACATCCCAGGAGGAAGCACATCCAACACGTCATACTCGTACCTCCGAAAACTCCGGGAACACCATCTGTACCTCAAGTTGGAAAAATGTGAGTTCCCACACCCCCTCAGTCCAGTTCCTGGGATACGTCATCGACCCATGTGGCGTGAAGATGGACCAGGGGAAGGTGGAAGCCATCACACATTGGCCCCAACCTGGTTCCATTAAAGAACTCCAACGCTTCCTGGGCTTTGCCAACTTTTATAGGAGATTCATCAAGAACTACAGTTTACTCAGCTCACCTCTAACCTCACTCCTCCGGAAACCGGCCCAAGTCTCTGTCCTGGAACCCCATGGCCGATGAAGCTTTCCACCAGCTAAAACAAGCCTTCAAGACCGCTCCGACCGCCTAGCCACCCTGATCCCAACCGACAGTTCATCGTGGAAGTGGACGCCTCATCAACCGGGGTCGGAGCTGTACTCTCCAGCGGCAGGGGGGATCCTCCACGACTCCATCCATGTGCCTTCTTCTCGAAGAAGCTATCCCCCGGCGGAGCAGAATTAGGACATTGTAACCGTGAACTACTGGCTATCAAGCTGGCTCTGGGAAGAGTGGCGTCATTGGCTGGAGGGAGCCAAGGTCCCTTTCGAGGTAATTACTGACCACCCGGAACCCTGAAATACCTCCGTGAAGCTAAGAGACTGAATCATCGCCAAGCTAGATGGGCCTTATTCCTTCACGAGATTCGACTTTAAAGTCACATATCACACCTGGCTCCCAGAACAATAGAGCTGATGCTCTCTCTCCAGCCGCCTTCAATCAGGCAGACCCAGAACCAGAATCTCCTGAACCAATCCTCCCTCCAGCCATGATTGTAAGTCCCATTCAATGGGATATTAATCGTCTGATTGAACAAGAAAACCTTCAACACCCTGATCCGCCGGGAGGTCCAGAAGGGAAACTCTTCGTCCCTCCTCAACATCGGATTACCCTTCTGGACTTAGCTCATACCTCTCCGGGATCTGGACATCCAGGCAGGAGGGGCGGACCCTCTCGCTCCTGCAACAACGTTACTGGTGGCCCTCGATGAATCAGGATACCTCCCGTTACCTCAAAGGATGCTCAGTCTGCGCCATAGCGGAACACCCCTAGGAGACTCCCGGAAGGTAAACTGGTGCAATCTGCCCATTCCAGAACGTCCATGGACCCATATAGGTGTGGATTTTCATGACTGACCTCCCCCTTTCTCAAGGCAATACGTGTGTGCTGGTAGTAGTCGACAGGTTTTTCGAAATCATGCAAACTCATCCTCTCAAAGGACTTCCCACTGCGTTTGAAGCGGCAGAGGCACTATTTCCACAATGTGTTCCGTCACTTTGGCATTCCAGAAGACATCATCTCCAACAGGGGTCCCCAATTCATCTCCAGGGTCTGGTCAGCTTTCTTCCGCCTCCTAGGAGTATCCGTCAGCCTCTCTTCAGGATACCCATCCACAGGACCAACGGCCAGACTGAACGTAAGATACAAGAGATTGGGAGGTTCCTGAGGGTCTACTGCCACCGTAATCAGGACTGTTGGAGCCAGTACCTACCCTGGGCAGAATACGCACAGAACTCCCTCCAGCAATCTACCACCGGGCTCACCCCCCTCCCAATGTGTCCTCGGATACCAGCCTCAACTCTTCCCATGGTCGGGTGAGCCCTCGGAGGTCCCAGCGGTAGATCACTGGTTCCGACAGAGCGAGAGGGTCTGGGACTCGGCTCACGTGCATCTCCAGCGGGCAGTTCGGAGGCATAAGGAGCAAGCGGGACGCTCGTCGAAGACCTACGCCGCAATACCAACCTGGACAGTGGTCTGGCTCTCGACGAGGGGACATCCGCCTACGGCTGCCCTGCCGTAAGCTGAGTCCCCGATACATCGGGACCATTCACGATTGAACGGCAACTGAACGAAGTGAACCTATAGACTCCAGCTGCCTGCACAGTACCGTATCTCACCTTCATTCCATGTTTCACTCCTCAAACCATTCACTGAACCTTTGTCTCCTCCATCCACAGAGCCTGGTGATGATGCCGTACCTCCTCCTCCCGCCATCGAAGAAGACAACAACATCTTCCGGGTGAGAGCTATCCTCGACTCTCGACGACCGGGGTCCTCAACTTGAGTACCTTGTGGACTGGGAGAACTACGGCCCGGAGGAGCGTTGCTGGGTTAATCGTAACGACATCCTGGACCCCAGCCTTCTCACCAACTTTCACCGAGACCATCCAGACCGCCCCGCTCCCCGTGGCCGTGGTAGACCCCGTCGTCATTCAAGATCCCAGCCGTCAGGAGTCGCCCGTGGGGGGGGGGGGGGTACTGTCACAGCCACACCATCTACACTCCCTGAATCGGACACTTACGCCACGCCCACTCGTTCCCAATCACCAGAATTCTGAACACCTGTGCATCATCACCAGTGCCACATATAAAGCCCTCCGTCACCATCACCCATTGTCTGGTCTTGCACCGATCTCCTCACTTACCTGAACGCCTTTCGTCTAACCTACTGATCTGCTGAACCCTCTTCATCCTCATCTGTATTCCTGTTCCCATCGTCTTCGTCTGAGTTGCCATCTGTATCACCATCACCCAAAGGAAAGTTGTGTTATCACTGTGTCATCTGCGTGTCAAGATTCACCTGTGTCTGAAAACCTCTGATTCACAATAAACACTATTGCAATGAATCCTCTGTGTCCTCGTCTGTGTCTGACAATCATTATGTATTAATGTTAATTTGTATAAACTGATATGTTTAAAAATAAATGTACATTGTAAAAAAAAAATTATTATTACAGAACGCTTTACAAGAAATGCTGCTTCATTCTTTTTCAGTGACGAAATTAGATTAATTATCATTATGTAATTAATAAATTGTGTAAACTCATGATTATTTGTTATTTCATAAAACTTAAAGTGTGACCTCATTATAATGTGTTAACAAATATTAATACGTTATGTATATAATTTTTATTTTATACTTTATGTATGTTTATTTTAGACCTGGATAATTTTTTTTTTTTTAATCATATATATATTGTTGTTGTTGGTGGTCATTTATTAATCATTTTTTATTGTAAAAACAAAACTAATTTTAAAATTCAGAAGATTTTTTTTAAATCTATTAATAAGAGGTTTAAGGCAAGTGGTTCATCACTATGGACGGGTTTGAAGTAGTTTACCTGAGCAGATGACTCCAGCATCTTTAGTATGATCACAGTTATGTTTACCCCATCCTTCTGACCCACACATCCTCAGTGTTGACTCTGATCCAGTACACCAGCATCTTTACTATGATATGGTTCTGATCCTGATCCAAAATGAGCACCACTCGGAGCATCTACAGGTTCTCCACAGTCCAGCTCTCTACACACCACTGCAGCATCAGCCGAATCCCACCAGTCACCACACACTGTTCCCCACTGACCTCTATGAAACACCTCCGCTCGACCAGCACAGCGACTGTTACCACCAACCAACCTCACACACAATCCGTCTGTATATTAAACAGAGAGGATGGGGGGTATGGGAGAATTAAAGGACAGAGGGAAAAAATAGATATTGCAGAAACAGAGACATAAACAGGAAAACAACATACTAAATTTTTTTTAAAATGACTTTACTCAAAATTAATTCCAACCTGCGCACACCAGTCCAACACCATTGTCATGTGAACAGTCACTTTCATGTGATGGTGAAGTTGGACAGAGGTGAATCTGAGATTCATTTCCTCTGCACTGAATCTCTTGTGTCCACATCTGAGTGTCTCCTTTGTCAAAAGCAGCTGCTCCCAGCACCTGCACAGGAGCCCCACAGTCCAGCTCTCTACACACAACTTCTGCATCCTGCTGGTCAAAGGCAGCGGCACACACTGACATCCACGTCTGATTTATGAAGAATCTCTAATCTCCCAGAGCAGCGAGAACCTCCAACCAGCCGGACTCCTGAAACAACACAGATCTCAGATTGTTAATAACAGCATCAGCAACAACAACAACAACAATAGAAATAGCGGATATACAGTAAAGAAAACTGTGAAGGAGTGCATTGATAATTGTAAGTACTCACGGAACAGATGTGCTATTAGATGTTTTTAGAAAGTATAGATTTTGTGTGTGTGTTTAGTTTAGATAATGTGCGTGAAATGTGAACAATTTTTTATTATTTCATAACTTATAACAGCTCACCTGAGCAGCTGACTCCAGCATTTTTACTATGATCACAGCCATATTTACCCCATCCTCTTGATCCACAGTTCTTCAGTGTAGACTCTGATCCAGAAACACATGACAGCACTCATCCAGATCTGTCCTGATTCTGGTCCAAAATGCACATCACTCAGAGCATCTACATGTTCTCCACAGTCCAGCTCTCTACACACCACTGCAGCATCAGCCAAATCCCAGCCATCACCACACACTCTGTTCCCCATTGACCTCTATGATTAACCTCCACCCTACCAGAACAGCGACTGTGACACCACCAACCAACCTCACATTCACACTGTCTATTAGTGCAACAGATAAATAAGACACCAAGAGAAAGAAAAGGATTATAAACAAGATTGGGGAAAAAAAGAATGGGAAGAAAATAACATATTGATTACAGCATGACCGCAGCATAATACTATTACATATACTGTAAATGTTTGATTTTAGATTATTTTCCTTCTTGAAGCATAAACCTACCAGAGGTGATGAGTTGTATCATATAGCACAGAAATATTTGGATCAGACAGCTCTCCATCATTTTCTGCTCAAAAAACTATTTTCGTCAGCTCGAAATGCAGCACAAGTTTCTCCTCTGCTCCCTCAAACACTGAACTGAAGAAACTGGCTCCTGTCAGCCCCCTAAAGAGAGAGAGAGACTCACAGCTGCCAATGACACTCACTGTTACCTTATTAGACACAACAGAGGAAATCATCAAACACAATCAGTGACAAATCAGAGGAGGCATTTCTGATTTTCTCCATATATATCAAAAGAACGTCAGTGCTGAACAGGACTCCTTCTCCTCCATATAGAGACTCTTCAGTGATGATGCGTACACACACCTGCCAGATGCAAAAATAGTCCCACATCATACAGGAGACATTAAAGATTTCAGAGAGAGGAAGCACTCCGAGATATTTACAGCATCAACACCTGCTGAGATACAGAGACTGATAAAGGCTCACTTTAAACATATATTTCCCTCATACAATAAATAAATGAAAATTCCTTAAAACTGACACCCAGCAAATAACAATTTACAGCATGACAGGAAAACAAGTAATCTTATTTATATTTCCCTCATACAATGTTAACTGCGATCATTAAGCTCAACCATTGAACCATGTTAAACAAATAATTATTTAAAAAAAAAAAAAACAGATATATGAATATATATCTTCAAAATAACTACAAAAAAATAACTACAAAATATAACAAATTTGCAACCCTGTTACCTATTCTGGCATTATTATTGTTATTATTATTATTATTTATAATCGTCCATTCAATTTTAATATTTATTGTTAGAAAAATGGCACAAAAATCTATGTCTTACTGTGAATAAACTGCTTTCATTCACAACAGCAAGTATTAAAATACATGGGCTTGTGCGTTGAATGTAGCAATGTGTTACTCAACCACAAGATGGCAGCAAAAAACTATTTATTCTAATGACAGGCTGCAAGGTGCATTTCATCCTGCAATGCGTTAGTCTTCCAATAGATGGCGGCAAACACTTATTCCAGAAACGAGCTGATAAGTGTCTTGTGCTCGTGTTACAGCAGGAGAGAGCGTTTCAATGTTGAAGGCTTACTGGAACAGAAATAATTCTGTTTTTCTTATAATAAAAATTCTTAATGAGATTATTTCTGGTCAAAACAGACATTTTTATTGTAGTAAATTGTTTTGGTTAAAAAGCATGAAATTAGACAAAGCAACATATTAGTGCTTCATAATAGACAGAGGTCTGAGAGATGGGAGATACTGAGAATTTAAGCTTTATTAAACCATCTGGGGTCCGAGGGAGTTCCCTTTCGATTCGGTCACTCTACATTGCTATGGGAATTACCATTTTCTACAAATAGTACCCGAAGCCTTATTGAATCACGCCAGTGGAAGTGTCTCTCGCAGTCTTAAAGTGAGGGCACTCTCCCCCGCTGAAATGCTTTCAGTGGATGCTTGGCCAGATGGCTGCCACCTTGACAGTGTGCAAACTAGGGCTCCTACATATGCGAGCGCTTCAGCTCTGGCTAAAGTGCCAGGTGCAACAGAGTGCATGGCGCACGGGCACCTTCCGTATCAAAGTGACGCGTGAGTGCTAGGATGCGCTGACCCCTTGGCGCGATACGACTCTGTATTGTCGGGGTGTTCTTATTGGCCAAGTCAGGAGAAAGACTGTTACAACAGATGCATCGAGCACGGGCTGGGGAGCCATATGCAATGGCAGACTAGCCTTCAGGACGTGGTCAGAAACAGAGAAATTGTGGCACATAAACTGTCTGGAGCTCTGTGCTGTACACCTAGCACTCGAGTGCTTTCTCCCGGACATTCTCCACCATCAAGTTCCCATCAGGACGGACAGCATGACAGTGGGAGTGTCTATAAATCACCAAGGAGGCATAAGCTTGTGGCCCCCGCAGGCAGTACATGTCCCCAGACGCCTGAATCACTGCACGGATTTACTGTCGAGGGGTAGGGTAATCCACGGAGAGTGGAGATTACACCCTTTTAAAGTCAATCTGATTTGGAGTGTATTCGGCAGGGCGGAGGTGGAGCTCTTCGCATCAGTGGAGAACACTCACTGCCCACTCTTTTATTCACTGACACACTGTCCACTGGGAGTGGATGGACTAGCTCACAGTTGGCAGAAAATGTAAAACAAGTATGCTTTTCCTCCAGTGAAACTTCTGCCTCTCGTGCTTCGCAAAATCAGAGAGGAAGGGCCATCTTAAGCGATAAGGGCCGCAAGTCAGCCGAACTGAGCGGCTTAAATGGGGGCCTTTTTAGGGCCCCTAGGACCCATGGATAAGTCCCAACATGGCACAGTCCGAGGGTGAGGAGGATTCAGTGTCCTCGCACCCTTCAGAAATTTAACAACCAAGTAGTTTCTGCCTATTGAATGGCCGGCCTCAAGAGAATGATTTGCTGCGATGGCCGCCACATATACTTTTTCAGCAGCTCTTGCAGAAAAGTCAGCACGCGGGACACGTCACCTGAAACCAGGTCCACTTGCTGTGCAGAGTACCAATTGAGGAATACTGACCATTTCTGGCCATAGAGCTGTCTCATGGACGGCGCTCTTGCCTCAAGAATGGTGTTGTTTACTCTCACTGGGACCCTATCAGACTCCCGTCGAGGCACCCAAACATGAAGGGCTCCACAACTCTTTGTGGGGATGCCAAATCATGCCTTTCGTCTGTGAGAGAAGGTCCCACCTCAAGGGGATGGGCCACGGGGCCATCATCAACAGCTGCATCAGCTCTGGAAACCAAGCTACTAGGAGGAGGGAGCATTTAGTTTCCTTGACTCGCCTGATGATCTGGGGCATAATTTTGTTTAGTTGTTTATTTTCCTTAATTACTCTTTTCTAGTTATTTCTAGAACTTATTTTCTTTACTTTTATTTGTCTCTTTACATTATACTTTACTTTAGTCTGTCAGCTTTGGTTATTTTTTTCTAGATCCCCCTTTTTGTTTCTAGGTCATAGTATTCGTGTCTTTTAATTTATTTATTATTATTTCTTGGTTCTCTTGTGGTCATTGTTGTCTTGAGTCTTGTCAGGTGTTTTGTGAGTTCTCTGTCTGTTTCTGTCCTGTCTCCTTCATTCTCCCTGGCCACTGGGTCTTCCTGCCTGGAGGTCGGACGTGTTTTTGGCTTCACTCCATAGCCAAGTGCCCTTGGTTCCTAGTGCTGTGGTCTGGACTCGAGTACTGCCTCCTCCTTTACGGTCCTCCACCCAGTTGTCACCAAGGGCCCTTCTCGGCGGTCATCCCCCCCTCCACCTACCTGCTCTATAGTTGTGTGCTCTACCCTACTTTCTGGACCATTCACGCCACTCCCTGTTGTGCCCTGTTGAATTTATCAATAAATTCATCTGTGGTCATCTGTAAGAAATCTCTGCACTAAGAGTCTCATGAAGGGTCATCTGTGGCTCAAAAGATTTTAATAACCAGAGTCTTCTTTCCACTTGGTTTATTTTTTTTTTAGTTTGAATTAAACAAATCCATTTAGCTTCAAGATTTTACATTCATACTAATTATTTACATTTCAGACTTTTTACGCCCCCTCGGGCCATGCTTCAGGCCATGTCATAGCTCAGATGCGGGCCAGGCCTTGGGCCTGTTTTAGGCTTCTCCTTATTTTTATATTTTAGACACCCATCAATAAGCGATGAAAAAAATTGCCACGCTGGTGGAAACAACAAATATTTTAGACACCCATCAATAATGTCCAGCAGCAGCATGTATGGTGTGTTGCCGTCAGCACAGCTGAACAGTTCTGCATTCAAATGTCATATAATAGCCTAAAGCTTGCCGCAAAGCATCTGCAAAAGTAATTTCCGTAAACGTGTCAGGGGAAAAGAGGTAAGAAATATTTGAATTATTTACTAATAAACAGTGTTTTCTGAGTCAGTGTCGCAAGGATGAAGTTGCCGATCCTGACTCGCCACCTCTTCATCAGACGCACCTTTAGAGAGAAGTGCAAGTTTACGGATTATGATTATAATTATAATGAAAGAGTTTTTGTTTTGAGTTGTTTTATTTACTTAAGTGGTAATTTAAAGCTTTCTATAGATATATTTATCATGTCTGTGAGGCATGTATTCGCTGAGTTTTGGTTTATTTTGTGAAGCACTCCTGTTCAAGACGAGGATGGCAGAAAGCGCATCATGGTTGTTTTTTTATTTTATAAAAGCACAAGGTTTTCCTGATATTGTGAGTGCACACAAATAAAAGTAGACCATTTACAGTTACGAATTATGTATTACTCTTACCTTTATGAGCAAAAATGATGGCGTATTCACTGAAAAATATGCAAGTGATTGTGCTGGAGCCTCCATGTCCTGAAAAGCGGCTTTAGCTTCCATTCTATGCACAAACTATTGGATACAGAGCACATTTATCTCGGTTTAACATTTAAACATTGTTATGTGCATGAACTGTTTCATATCTATAGATTTTAGGCAAGTCGTGATGATTTGCCAGGCCAGCAGCACGAGTCCAGCTTCTCTGCTCGTGCACATCCATCATACGGTTCTCTTGTAGCAGTTCAGTCAATGTACTGTTAGGAGTAACTGAATAACGTCTCGGTTACGTATGGTAACCCTCGTTCCCTGAAGGAGGGAACGGAGACGCCACGGCGGTGACCGACACCGAAATGGTATATCACTTCGATAGACCAATCTACTTCGAGTGTAAAACTAACGAGCCAATGCACATTGGCATGCAATTATTGCATCCAGCTGCCGCTGATCACAGCATGAGAATAAGGCGGCAGCAGGTGCAATGCATACCAGGTCTTCGCTGAGGAGCCGAGCCAGCGACCTGGCCGCTCAGCAGCGGTACAGCAACCATGGCGACAGGACGTGACGTCTCCGTTCCCTCCTTCAGGGAACGAGGGTTACCATACGTAACCGAGACATTCCCTTTTAGTCGGTCACTCTCGACATCACATCGGTGACTGACGAAATTGGGATCCCTACCAAAGCGCCATGGGTACTGCCCCTTCCAGTGCCCTGTGCGAGCCGCCTGCGCCCCTATTAGGTGTAGGCCGGGGCTCGAAACAAGTAGTTCCACTCACCATTGTCAAAGCACTACCTCACTGTGTGAGATTGGATAACACTGGGAAAAACGTACCCGTTCTGCTTGGAACAGGGACGCTGCGGAAGCCCCATCCTTCACGAAGGAGGTCTCGGGAGCATAAAACACATATAGCATCCGTTTAGGCGTATATGGAGAAATTTGAGGTGATTAAAACCCTCTTGGGAAGGCAGAAGTCTGCCGGGGAAACACGTTCTCTAAGTCTATACCGTGGACTATACAGATATGAGTACAGCTTAGGTCTCAATATGGAAACCCAGCCTTCAATGGTTCTCAGGGATTCATCATGAAGGCCTGGCACGGACGTTCCGCCGCGTCCAGCTGCCTAGGGTGATGGAGGATCTCAACAGGGTCTACAGTACGGACACTCTGGAGCGGTTTTTAGCAAGCCGACACTAATCGGGGCCTCTCGGTGCCACTACCCATTTGAGGTGAGAACACAGGAGGATACCGACTCTACATGAAGGCTATAGAATCTAGCGAACAGGTTAGGGGTCGCCCAGCCCACATCTCTACAAATATCTGTCAGCAAGGCGTCACGAGCCAGCGCCCAGGAGGATGCAAACACTTCTTGCCGAGTGAGCTCGCAACCTGAACGGGCAGGGCACACCCTGTGCCTGATAAGCCAGGGCTATGGCATCCACAATTCAGTGGACCATCCTCTGCTTAGAGACGGCATTCCCCTTCTGCCGGCCTCCGTAACAGACAAAGAGCTGGTCTGAGGTCCTGAAGCTTTGTGTCCGGTCTACGTAGCATCTCAATGCTCGGACGGGACAGAGCAAAGCTAGGGCTGGGTCTGCCTCCTCCAGGGCAGCGCTTGCAGGTTCACCACTTGGTCTTTGAAGGGTGTAGTGGGAACCTTGGGCACGTAGCCGGGCTGGGTCTCAGGATTACCTGGGAGTCAGCCGGCCCAAACTCTAGGCATGAATCGTCGACCGAGAAATGCGTGCAGGTCCCCTACCCTCTTGATGGAGGCCAGTGCAAGCAGGAGCAGAGTTTTTCAATGAAAGAAGAAACTTTGGCTCGACTGAATGCAAAGGCTCGAATGGGCCCTGCTGTAGTGATTTCAGCACCAGAATCAGGTTCCAAGAGGGTATGGAGGGGGGCCGGGAAGGATTTAACCCCCTGGGCCCCTCTAAGGAACCTGATGACGAGGTCATGCTTACCTAAAGACTTCCCATTCACGGGTGGGTCATGGTACGCAGCAATAGCGGCAACCTGGATCTTTGAGGGTGGAGGGAGACAGCCTTCGCTTCAGCCCTTGCTGTAGAAAGGAAAGCACAACCGCAATCGGGGATCTTCGGGGGTCTTCTCAGCAAGAAGAACACCACTCGACGAACAGGTTCCACTTCAAGGCGTAAGCGTGTCTGGTAGACGGTGCTCTTGCCGAAGTGATGGTGTTCGCTACCTCCTGGGGCAGGTCACCTAGAACCTCCGCGTCCCCAGACATGGAGTTTCCAAAGGTCTGGACGCGGGTGCCAAATGGTGTCCCGTCTCTGAGTCAGTAGATCCTTCCTCAGAGGAATCGGCCAAGGAGAGGCTGTGTCGCGAGGAGCACTAGTTCAGGGAACCAGGTCCGCGTGGGCCAATACGGCGCCACTAGCAAGACTTGCTCCTCGTCCTCCCGGACTTTGCACAGTGTCTGTGCAAGAAGGCTCACTGGGGGGAAACGCATACTTGCGTAGGCCCCGCGGCCAGCTGTGTGCCAGTGCATCCCTGCCGAGAGTTCCCTCGGTCAGGGGAGTAGAACAACTGGCAGTGAGAGGTCTCTGGAGAAGCAAACAGGTCTACCTGAGCAGCTCTGAACCGTCTCCAGAATCAGCTGGACCGTCAGCGGATGGAGTCGCCATTCTCCTGGGAGCATTGCTCGAGACAGCTCGTCGGCTGTACGGTTGAGCAGGCCTGGAATGTGAACGGCCCGAAGAGACCTCCAGAACCTTCTGACTCCAAAGGAGGAGGTGGCGGGCGAGTTGTGACATGCGACGGGGAGCGCAGACCATCTTGTTGGTTGATGTACGCAAACGGTCGCTGTGTTGTCCGTTCGGACCAGCACATGCTTGCCTCGTAAGGACCTTTGAGGACGGTTCAAGGCAAGGGTGCACTGCTAACAACTCTAGGCAACTGATGTGCCACTGCAGCTGCGGGCCCGTCCAACCCCTGAGACTGCATGCCCGTTGTACGTGGCCCCCCAGCCGGTGGTGGAGGCATCCGTGTAAACCCAGCATGCCTGGAGATCTGCTCTGGGGCACCCTTGCCCTGAGAAACTCAAGATCTGACCACGGGGTGAGGGTTTGGCGACAGGCCGGTGTAACCTGGACCGGGTGAGTCTCTAACCATGGGGTGAACCTCGGGACTCGGCCATAAAGCCAGTGCTGGAGCGGTCTCATATGTAACAGGGCCGAGCGGTGTAAGTGCCGCTGCGGCCGCCATATGCCCCAGGAGCCTCTGAAAGAGTTTCAGTGGGACCGCTGTCCTGCTCTTGAATGTATTCAAGCAGGCTAGCACCGACCCGCGCATGTTCCTCTATGAGGCGTGCTGTCTGTTCGACCGAATCCCAACTCCATACCGAGAAAAGAGATCCTCTGCATTGGCAAGAGTTTGCTCTTTTCCCAGTTGACCCGAAGGCCCAACAGGCTGAGGTGCCGGAGCACCAGGTCCCTGTGCTCGCACAACTGATCCCGAGATTGTGCTAGTATCAGCCAATCGTCTAGATAGTTGAGAATACGAAACACCCTGCTCTCTGAAGGGAACAAGAGCCGCCTCCGTGACTTTCGTGAAGACACGGGGAGACAGGAACAGACCCGAAGGGCAGGGCCTTGTTACTGATATGCCCGTCCTTCGGACGCAAACCGCCAGAAAAGGTCTGTGGCGCGGAAGGATCGACACATGATAGTACGTGTCCTTCAGGTCGATCGCTGCCAAACCAATCTCGGGGACGGACGCACCCCAAAGATGGTTTCTGCGTCAACATCTTGAACGGTAGCCGATGAAGGGCCCGGTTCAAAACTCGCAGATCCAACATGGGGCGACAGGGGCAGCCCAGATTGGGTTGGATTTTGTAGTGGTTTTCTAGTCCTTATAATGATATCGGCTGGAGGGACCGGCTCTATCGCGTCTTTCGCCAGTAAGACTGCGATCTCTTCCCGCAGCACAGGGGCATCGGACGCTTTCACTGTAGTGAAGCGGATACCGCTGAACTTGGGGGGACGCCGGGCGAACTGAATCGCATAGCCGAGGCTGATGGTGAGACGGGCTGGGTAGCGCTGACCAGGCGCTTAGAAACCGTACAAGCGGGACCAGCGGAACCACAGCCGTACCCGCAGTGGGGGCAGCGAGGTGGAACACAGGGACCAATCTCGGGGGGGCTTGTGAGCAGGCCTGAGTGTGGTGCGAGTGTGGGGTGCAGGGCTCACCTGGTTCCACGGGTTGGCAGAGGGTGCGTGAGTAGGGCCTTTGTTGACTCTCTCGAACCGCCCGCTGCTGCCATCTGGAGAAGGAGGAGGACCGGTGTTTGGCCGTCCGCAACTCTAAGGCCATGAGAAAGGGAAATTGCTCTTTTGTCGAGAATTTGGGTACCGTCGGCCGTAAGACCAACGGCGGGAAAAAACGAAACAAAAGATTCTCCACCCGGCCCTCCTCCGGGGAGGGAGTGGTGCGTTTCACCATCTACCGAAGAGCAGATCCCTCCATCTCTGGGTCGCCTGTCTCAGGGCCGCTTGCTCTTGCGTTTGCCACCAGGTTGGCGGGGGCCTGGACAGGCGGGGCAGCCCTCCCACGCCCGGCTCCATGACGCTGCTTTGCTGGAGGCTGCTGCGGCGCGGGGGCGGATGCGGGGGCCTGCCCTCGGCGACGAGCAGGCTGGGGGTTCCACGGGCGGCGGACGGGTGGAGGCAGCAGCTGCCCGCCGGGGCAGGATGTGTCGGATCGCCTCAGTCTGCTTCTGGGCGTCCGAGAAATCCTGGGCAAAGCTCTCAACCGCATCGCCGAAGAGGCCGGTCTGGATGCAATAATTGCATGCCAATTGGCTCGTTTAGTTTACACTCGAAGTAGATTGGTCTATCGAAGTGATATCCCATTTTCGTCGGTCACCGACGTGGTGTCGAGAGTGACCCCGACTGAAAGGGAACTGGGGATATTGGTTTATTTCGCATCAGAGGAGTTTGTAAGGCACGTTTATAAACCGAATAACTTAAATAATTTGTGGATTAGTGCATACTGGAGACGTGAACCGCTTCAAACGATTCAGTTCGATTTGCTGAACTGGTTCGACCGGTTCACTAAGAAGATCCAGTTAAAAAGAAAGATTTGTTCGTGATCCAGACATCACTAGAAGAGACAAAACCAATAAAACCCATTACAAACGAGGCATTTGTTGCATCCAGTGGGGGACATAATTACTGATACAGTGACTTAAGTCTTTTTATGTGCTGCGTAAACATGTCATCACAGAAGAAATCAGCGCTAAGTGTGTTCATGTAGAGAAGCAGAGCCACCGCACTGCCACACCAGCTCCACTATCATCTCAACGACAAAGAGGAGAAAAGAAAATCCAGGAATGAATGACACTGATCAGTCCCTCGTCTCTGTTTGCTGTTGACCTCATTGTTTTGCTCCTGCTGCAATAGTTTCAAACACAACCATCGCTCGTCTAACCCATTCTCAGTCCAAGGCTGAGGATTCAGTCCGCATTGTAGGCTTTCTCTTATAAACGGAGACTATTCGCTTGTTCTTCACCCAGAAAAAGCCGTAGTGAAAAATCCCGTTGCAGTAACACACTCCTGTCACACGAATTTGGGAACGCCACGCATGAGCGGAAAATTAA
>NC_056575.1:4812904-4832268 GCF_018340385.1 Cyprinus carpio
TAATATATATATTAATTTTTCCCCCTAAATACAACACAATCAAATGCTCCGAAGAATACTAAACCAGCATGTTAAAAAACAACCCCCTTTTTCTGTGTTTGGGACTTTCCCATTCTTTAAAAATTTTTAAAGGGGCTTTTTCTGTCCCCGCAGAACTTCACAGGGTTCCATCTTCTTTTCTACCCCAGAAAAGTTCAATGTTAAAACCCGTTCCACCAACATCTGTCCCAAAAACACGAAAACGCAGAAAAATTCCCGCTCAAAATCAGATCAGACGACCACAGATGAAAAAATCACACTGTTTCCAAAAGCAAAACACGTCCCAAAAGGCTCGTGAACCCCCCGTTTCTTTCAGGGCATTCCCGAGTTTTGGAGGTTTTGGGGCCTGATGGAGGCTGGTTTTTAGCTGTAGCACACGGGGGGTAGTTGCCCCTCAGTTCCCTTTAGCTTTCCCTTAAGAGGAGGATCACCCCGAGATTCCCCAGAGCTGCTGGATGGGGAAAACAAGAAAAAAATTAATCACTTAAGGTTTGGGTAATAAAAGGTTTAAAAAAAAAGAAAAAAAATAAAAAATACATTCCAAAACAGGAAAAAAAATGAGTATGATGGAAAAAACAGTGCTTTTTTAAACTTAAAAGTTTGTTATTAAATAATGCAGGGAAAAAAAAATCTTTAAATTTTGCTAGAAAAAAATATCAGTCTTCCCCTGGTTAGTACATTTTTAATAAATACCCTTTTTGGTTCAGGGGGATTCTTCCATTTGGTGTTACCTTTGCAAAAATTTTTGTCATAACATGTGGTTATTTAGGCTTTGGGGTTTACTGAACCCCTTCGGGGGCAAAAAACTTTAGATAAAAAATAAAAAATATCCTGGAAAGCTGAGGGATTTCATGGTCCTTTGCTATGGGTTTCCCCCAAAAAAAATTTAAAAACATCCAAGAGTGTTTATTTAAATGCAAGAACCCAAAATAGTTTCAAATCAAGGTTTTAAAAAAAAATCTAAAGGGGTTTAGATTTGAACCAAAAGGCTAAATACAAAACAAGCTATTGTTTTAAAAAAACCCTTAAAAAAGATTTAATTTTCAAAAAAGCATTTAAATTTTTAGGTTTTCAGGACATTTTTTTAATAAAACAAACCTTTAGAACCTTCAAATTCAAACAGGGCTGCTAAAACCCGGACAGAAAAGTAAATGTCCGAAATTTTTCAAATACCAAAATATCTCAGTCATTTTGTCTGAAAGCGGGCCTTAGGAAAATCTGCTAATTTTACAGCAGTTCTTTTAACAGCTGGACAAAAATTATAAGAACCCGTTTTTAAAAAAGGAAGGAGAGTAATTACTTAAAACGCAGGCTTGAGGGATAATAACCCCTTTTAAGGTGGGATTTAGTGGAAAAGGGCCCGGGGAAGGAATTTTTTAAAGTGAGCAAACATTTTGACTCTTGGGCCAGCCCCTGCCGAGACCAAACCCCGATCAGATTAGAGAGAGGGAAAGAGAATCATGGGCCTGGAGGAAACACTGCTCGAACCCCTTTTTCATCACCTTCTTTCCCTTTACATCATAGTGGTCAAGAGGAAAATATTTCCAAACCCCAACAAATTAACGTAGCAGACAGAGCAGGGGAAATGAAAGGGGGGGAATATAAATCTGAAAAACTTTTAAATTTTAAAAAACACAGTGGGTGCTGGTTCCTGAGGGGAAAGTTTTTTGTGTCAATGGGTTTCCCCCAAATAAAGCGAAATTTTTAAAAAAAATCTCTGGGACTAAGGTCTCATGAAAGGTCAAACGTGGTTTAAAAGATTTTAAAACCAGAGTCTTTTTTCCAATTTTGGGGGGCCCCCCTTTTCATTTTGAAAAAACCAAATTTTTTAATATTTAATTCACTTCCACCAAAACCATTTTTGCTTAAAATTTTAATTTTATAATGATAAATTTAAAAGCAGGGCCCCAGCCTTTTAAAAAAAACAGCAAAAAAAAGCCTTTGACTAATAAAAACGCTTTTTCCCCAAACAGAATATAAAAAAATAATAACAAAATTTTAAAAAAAAATAATAAAAAAACTTTTTCTACCTTTAAATAGTTTTGCCCCGGGCTTTCCCCATGGGGAATTTTAATTGCAAGGGAAACAAAAAAAATAAATAAATATATTAATATTTTTTGAGAATATTATATTGTTTTAATTTTTTTTTTTTGCAAATTTTTTAGTGCGGGTTGACTTTCAGGCACCACTGTTTGTTTTTTATATCTTTTTAAAAAGGGGGGTTCCCCCAAAAACAAGGGGAATTTTGCACTTGTCATTTGACTCACTATGACGACGCAGTAAGGGGGGCAGGAATATGGTCGGTTTTAAAATTTTCTTTAGGGAGATCTTTTATCCAAAGCCCAGAAAGGGGCATTCAGGCTAACATTTTTTTTCCTAACATGTGTTTCCCCGGGAATCAAACCCCCAAACCCTTTTTCACTTTCTAATGCAAAGCTCTAAACCCCAAACACCAAATTTTTGGGCCCCATGATTCCCCTTACAATTCCCCGCCTCCTCTAAAATTTTTCAGTCCCCCATTTATGGTCACCTGTGGGGAAAATCAGAGAGACTGTAAAAATTTAAATAGAATTCCCTCCACTTGGCCAAAAAAATCAAATTCAGGAGTCATTGGGGTGAGTTTGAGGAGTTTTTTGGAAGACCGGCCCTTTTTAATTTTGGGAAAACATAAAACCTTCTGGTTAGCAATAAAGTTTTAAACCTAAAAATGTAACTGAATTTGACCCCCGGACAAAAAAAAAAGAACATGGACTCTAACAAATGGGGTTACCAAAGACCCACAAGTTATAAATTGCAATAACCCAAAGGGCCCTGGCTACTCCCCAAGACAAAACATGTTACTAATCAAATGTACACTTTAATGGAACTCAAAGTTACTTTGGATAAACGCATCTGCCAAACGAGTAAAAATGTAAACACTCATCACATCTCTGGACACTGAATTCAGTAACATAAGGACACATTATTTATGTATCAGATTCAGTCACATTCCCCCCTCCAAGAATCTCCCTTTTTCATACACGTGGAAGGATTATTGATGATACAACTGCAAAGAAAAAAAAATGAAGATGTTATAAATAGGTATAAAAGAATAAATAGATATTTTTATACATTTGGGGGTTGAAGAAAAACTAAAACGTTTTAGGACACAGTTTAAATATAACAGCATATCCCCTTTCTTCTTGTTTTATGGATTATTTAACAGTAACGAAGGTTTAGTGTTAAGAATAATTTCATTAACTGCAAAAGTGCCAAACAATGCATATTTTGTAATAGATAAATTGTCTGTGATTCTTTGCTTGACTGATTACAGGCACACAGAAAAACAATCAATAAGCTAATAACCTATCTTACCTAATATAGTTTTTACTGTTTGGTGTATTTCACTTTTTATATATTTCATTTGTGGGGCTTTATTTTTAATAGTTTGCTTTGATTAGACTACCTAGTTGTCATTGGAGACTAGTACAATTTGTATACCCGCCTAAACAAACCACTACACATGTATCTTCTTAATAAAATCGGTGTGAGCATCCTGTGTCCCTCTTCCTTTAATCTTCTTTTTTTTTTAAATACCGTTTTTACCACCTTCCCAGCCCCATCAGTGTATTCATTATGTTGTATGAACATATTTTCCCTATTACTAAGATTTTAAAGTACTTCCTACAGAAAGATCATGGCACCTTGAAACATCAATTTTTATATTTTTAAAAAACTGTATTTTTAAAATGGCACATTTTTTCTTTATTGCATTTAGTTAACAGTCAACTACAAAACTTAACGTTTAGAAAATCGGATAAAGAACTAAATAATAATAAATACTATAATAATGAATTTCATATCCAAGCATACACGGTGTGTTCTTTGACCTAGGGCAATGAAAACACCCTCATCATGTCTTTTTTAAGAATAGTGAATAGTGATTCATTGTGTAAATAATGTTTAACATTTGAACATCTTATTAAAAATTGTTTTTCACATTTACAAACTATTACATACAATTAAACCCAAAAGTTTTTTGTCAGGAACTCTGTTTTTTCCTGTCCATACCGGGGGGAGATAATATCCCTGAGATTATTTAAAGTTAATATTTCAATAATTTACCCAAAACCCCTTTGATTGACGTTTTTCTGATGTGTATTCATAGTAACAGACATCCCGGGTTAAAATAACGGTTATCTTTAAGTTTTTATTTTTACTGTTAAAAAATTTCTCAAAAAATATAATGTAATCCAAGAATATTACCCTTCATTAAATTTACTATGGCAGTACAGAATAATTTTCTTGAGAATATACTCAAATTGAAAAGGCAAGAAAGTTTGTGAAAGTTGCATTGGGAAGAAGCATGCAAATTAAGGGGGTGCCCGAGATTTATTGTCTCTCGAAACAGCTCCAGTATTTGTCCGTTTCACACATGATCACTACTGTACCAGTGACTTCAGCTCTCTCATCCAGTCTGAAACAGACAGTGACTTTTCAGGTGATCAATATTTTGGAAACATCACAAAAGCGAATCAAGCCATATTATAACATGGTGTAATTTAGACCCTGATTTCTTATCCAAATGTAAAAATAAGATTCTGAATTTCTGCTGACTAAATTTAAGAAGACTACACAAACCCTACTTTAATGTTTTTCACGTTTTTTTATAATCAATTTTCAAATTATTGATTACAAATTAACATTTTCCCAAAGCAGACTGTTCTCCTTGGGGCTTATTTTGGGAACAGAACACTGGCTATATACAACTAAAGTTTTTATAAATGACACGATAGCTAGCCTAGAATAAAATTATTAGGGGGGCAGATATATTTGTTGCAAGGGAATTGTCGTGAACATACTGCAGTAATAGTCACCAGTATAACTTGGCTAATCAAAATATTCCCAAAAAAAATTATCCCCACAAATGAATGTAAAAAGCCCCAAACACATCATAAATTATTAAAAAACTATATCCCCAAAGGTTTTTTGCATATTGGGTTTTGGGGTGCCTGGAAAACAATCAACAAATCACACAGCGATTTTATCATATTAAAAAACTTTCATTGTTTTTTACACTGCTGCAATCTTTCGTGGTTTTGAAACTTTGTTACCTTTCAACAATCCATATTTTTTTATCAGTCCCATCGCTGAACCTGGCCCGTTCTATTACATTGAGTTAAGCCCGACCATAATAAACCCCTTTTGCTTGGGGTTTTCAGCATTTAAATTTGTTTTTAACAACTTGAATAAAAAATTTTTCATTATTTTTCCCATATTTGTTTGGGAAGCATAAATATCTAGAAACTTGTTTCACTTTTGAATGAAGATGAATAAAAAAATATCTAAGGAACTTTATTTTTTATTTCCCAATTCGAAATTTGTTTCCCCAATTCTGAGGTAAAAAAATCAAATTGCGAATTTAAACCAAATTTTAGGGCATTTTTTAGAATCCAAATTCCCTTTATTGTGTTTGGGTTTATTGATTTTTTTCCACGAAAAAAAAAAATTTTACAATTCAATTTATGGCCATTTTAGACTTTCTTTCAGTTTGGGTTTTTTTACTTATTGCAAAAAAGAACGCCCTTCAGCAATCAAATTTTTGAACTAAGTTATGTAAAATATTGCATAACAGGAGGAAGTTAATGATGAATTAGTTTTTACCCTGTGGTGATTGTTCTTTTTTCATGGGGGCTCAAAAAACCCCCCTGAGACCCGCGGTGGCAAAAACCTTCAGTGCATGGTGAATCTGGTGTCAAACCGGACAAGAGACAAAGGGGAAACATTTGCCCATGATTCCCCCACCCCCGTTCCACCCCCTGCCTCAATGGTTGACCCTGACCCAAACCCCCTGGAGACACTCTTTTGGGTCACCCTGAGCTCTGACCTTATAGGACTTCTTCGGGGCAGATACACAGTCAGTGGAAAAGATTTCATCTGAAAAATCAATTTAAAAAAAAAAAAAGGACAATTGGTTTCCCCTTCGATTTTGCAAAAAATGATCACACAGTTCATTTAATTTGGTTTTTTTCTGGTTGTTGTGTGTTCTGGGGCAAACAAGCATTTTTATATGCATTAACAGTTAAATAATCAATAAAAATCAAAGGAGGACTTAATACATGTGTCTTTCTTTTCATAGGGTCCCGTTGTATAAGAATTTATATATCATATTTGTGTTTTTTGGTGGGGGGGTGTGTGTTTTTTTGTGAAGAAACACCCCCTTTTCAACTTCATATATGTACTTTAGATAATGGGAAAAAAAAAAGTAGTTAAACCATCAATATTTTCAAAATAAAAAAAATTTTTAAATAAGAGTTTGGTCCAAAACCCAAAAATCCTTTTTATTAATTAGTAAAATAATTTTTTATTTACCAAGAAAGGGAAAGATGAAAACCACTTTTTCGGGTTTTAACTTGGGACATAGCATCGTTTTGTGGGTTATAACGTTAAAAATTCAAAACCGGATTTTATTCAAAGATTTATTATAAAATTTATACCCCCCCCCCCCAAAATGCAATAAAACCCTAATACTTTTTTTTTTTTTCAAACATGCATAATCCATTGAATCAATATGAAGATTTTTTCATATTGAAACTGATGAAAATACACAACATGAGTTGATCAACATAAGACAGCCTCTGAACTTCGTCAATACTCAATCTTATAGGCTACAGCATATATCTGTCTGCACTGGACGGATAATCGCATTCTGCAAAAAGGGAACTGGCATTGTCAACAGTTTGGAAAAAAAAACAGAAAGCCTGACCAATAACTCTGTGAATATCCATTTTTGCGTAAATTAAAAATCAACTTTTCAATACGACCTGATACAATCGATTTGGCAGAAACTCAATTTTTTTTGTGCTTGGGGCCAACTCTTCAATGTTATATTATATATTGTTATATTTTTCAGTTTAAAAAATTCATAATATTTTAAATTTAAATTTCAAGTAAAAAAAAAACGTTTATATATATATATATATATATATTATATATATAAAAATATATATATATAAAATACACTATATAAAATATAAAAATTATATGAAATAATATATATTTTAATGTCTATTTTAAAAATATTTTATTCTTGACTATGGAAAAACTAATATTATGGGAAATTTTAAACGTTTATTTTTATTCCATATATTTTATTAAAATATAATACAGTAAAACATTATTTATTGTTTTCAGAATTCATGCGAACATTAGTCTCAAATAAAATTCCCCCCAAAAAAAGTTACACATGGGAGACAAATTTTTCATGCAGAAACCCAATTCCCCCAACAAAAAAAATTCCCGGGGGGGAAAAAAAAAATATATTCAAAAGCTTCACATGGCAAAATAAAATTAAAATTCATAAAGCATTTCACAAATGCAAAACAAAAAATTGTAGATTTCAACTTGCCAAAACCTTTGAAAGTTTTAAAAAGTACAAGTTGGTCGGCATGTACAAAATCGTCATTTACTACGAATCCACCTCGGATTTGGTGTGTTGTTTTTTTGAGACTTTCCTTGCAAGCTCTCTTATCCCACGTGGTCTGTCGTACCGCCTAGCCCATTCAATCGAGCTTACCATTCAAACCAATCATATCATAAGCCACACGAGAGTGCATTCACGGAGAGTAAGTTTTGCACATGTTCAATGAGGCCACATAAGGGCAGAAGCTTCCTTGTTTGGAGTCCCTGTCGCGGCAGAAACGGAAGTGCTAACAATCGCTAAAAAATTGGCTCACTTGTCTCAATTGAGTTCCAATTGGTCCGCTGTTGTACCATTTCTTTCTTTAACTGTCCCTATGGGATTACTGATGTAAAGGCTTACTTTCCGTTCCTTGCATAGGTCACTTCGATGCTGCGGTGACGTCACCGTATGGGAAACCTCTCGTGTGCGAATGTCGAACCCATAACCTCTCTCGCCAATCCTATTGCCAAATATCGCTGGGCACCGCCTTACGCATCTACGCATCGTATACCCATGTTGCCACGCGCTATTTGCGCCTCAGATTTCCTTCCTTCAGGAAAGAGAATCATCTTGTGCCCTGTAATCATCTCGAGTTCATAGCGGTTTTCTCTTCGAGCAGTGCTAACTCCTGCTGCCGCGGACAGCGATGAGCTTTCCGGAAGTGCAAGAACCTTGTACCAGGTTCATCACGAAGGAGAACTCCGAAGGTGCCGTAGTCTGTTTTTGTGGATTACATCAGTTGCAGTCCTGCGCTTAGTGGGGCCTTTCCCCTCTTGTCCCCTTGTGATCTCCAAATCGCTCGCTCCACCCTCCCGAGTGCCGGGGAAACCAGGCTTTAGTCAACCCTCGTTTTCCCGGCCGTGGGTTAAGCCCACCCCGGAGGCATACGATGCTATCTCCTTTCGGTTGTGGCAGTATGACCTGACGTTTTAATCCACCGCGCCCGTCGAGGAGGCTGAGGACTTCATGGCCTACAAGACGGACAATGCCCTCTACCTCCTAGCGGACTGGCAGCGTGTTTCCCCCTCTACACGAGCCGGTTGGATGTGGTTTCTCTCTCGTTGCGGTGGGTAATCTGGACTGGATTGGGAGGTTGAGAAGGCCGAGGCCCAAACCTTTCGAAGCTGCGACCGTTTTTTAACTAGTCGTGCTTCCTTCGCAGCCCCGTAGACCCCGCCTTTTTTCCCGACCGTCCACCAGGAGGTTTCGAGGTCCTGGAAGCAGCCCCACTCGCGGCATCACGAACCGCTTTGCGGCCGCGTATTTCGCCACCATTTCTGATAGGCAAACCGTGGCTAGCGCGATGCCTCCGGTGGAAGAGACTCTCGCCGAACATCGCGCCGCCTAATTATCGCCACGGCCTGGCAGTCTCTCCCCCCCGTCCCTTCCGTCAACGGCGTGTCGAGTCACTCCTATCCTCGTCGGAAACTTACAATGGTGCTGGCCAGCGGCCGCATCGCTCCACTCTATGGCGGTCCTCCAGGCCTACCAAGCGGAGCTTTTAAAATAATCTCGACGAGGGGGAGGGCAATCACAACCCGAAGCTGTAAAGAGATGCGTCGAGCAACATATTTTGCGCTACGCGCTGACCAAACATAACTGCTCGGGCATGGGTGGGCCGTTTTCATGCTGGTTTGATTTACGGTTGAGCGCCACTTGGCTGATCTCACCGATATCAAAGAAAATGAGAATCCTTTCTCATGGACGCGCCCGTTTCGAAGGCGGTTTGTTTGGAATGAGCAGTTACGTCTGGGTGGATAAATTTAGTGCAGCGAAACAGCAATCAGGTCACTCCGCTTTCCGCCAGCTATTCCACGCAGACCTAGGGAGATTGAACGGGCGGCAGGCGCCTGCGCTGTCCTCGTTTCAACCTTCAAACACACCGCCAACGGCTTCCTCACAGGAAGAGCCTTCGCCTATGGCCCCCCAATCGTAATTAACTGGGGTCCTAAGGCTTTCCACCGGCTCGCAACGACAGCGGAAAAGATGGACCTGGCTCGATGGCTAATGCCTCTCGCTTTCTCGGCTCCACTAGCAGCTCCTGATATTCTCGCTTGCTTGCCATGGACTGTGCCCTCACTAGAGGAGCACTGATTTTTGTACCGTTTCCGGATCATCAACCATCTACACCTGCAGTCCTCCACGCTCAAACAAGTTTGACGGTCTCGCCGCAAAAGGCGCTTCGAAGCAGCATTGGATCGGACAACCATCGTCAGAGCGTTTCCCTCCTCCTCAACCACTCTGCGCGATTCAGACTTCAGATCCGAGGAACGTTCCAGGTTCTCTGGCACAGACGGTCCGTTTATGTACGGCTCATACAGCCGCCGCTTTTTTTCGCTAGCGGCACGAGGTCCCGATGTTATCTTGTATGGATTAACTCCCTGCCGTAGACACGCTTTCAGGATTATACACATTTCGTCGCAGATACACCATTCAGTTTCGGAAAAGGCCCGATCTTTTTTTTCCCCCTTTTTTTCCTTTTTTCACCCCACCCCTCCCCCCCACCCCCTTCTCCACACAAAACCCACCCCGCGGGAATTCTTCCCACGGCTTGTGAAACAGAGAGGAAGTAGCCGGTTGCTGCGGCAAGAACTGACAGCTCTGCTGAGGAAAGGGGCTATAGAAGAAGTACACCCTCTCAGATGGATGTCAAGGTTTTTACAGCCGCTATTTTGTTGTACCAAAAAAAGGGGCGCGGTTTTGCGACCCCATATTGGGATCTACGCCGTTTGAATCTTGCGCTCAGGACGAGCAAATTCAAGAGGTTAACGGGTAAAGGCCATTCTGTCCTCAGATTCACCAAACACTTGGTTTGTCAACGAATCGATCTGAAGGATGGCATAGTGTTCATATTCTGATCATCAAGAGACACAGAAAAAGTCCTAAGATTCGCTTAGAGCGCAAAGCGTTATCAATACCGTGTTCTTACCCTTTCTCGGCTTAGCCCTGGCTTCCTCGACTTTTTTCGAAAATGCATGGACGCAGCTCTGGCCCCGTTGGCGGCTCCAAGGGGCGTTGTGTGCTTGGAATTTTGAATTACGTTGGGACGATTGGCTGGTGCTAGCTGCAAATCACAGACTCAAGCCACTCTTCTCACGCCGAGATTTAGTGCTGAATCTCTAAGCAGCCTGGGCTTATTGCACTAATTTTCCAGAAGAGTGTTTTTAAATCCCGCTCAACGAATAACCTTTCTGGGAATAGATGTGGACTCTCGGCGCGATGTACAGCAGACGCACTCTATCCCTCCGCGTTCAGTCTCTCACGTCTCATGCGTCACTGCGTCAACCTTCAACGTTAGGTCGCACAGTGACTGTGAGTTCTGAAATGCCTCCAGGCGGTTAGGTCTGATGGCAGCGGCCATCCCCTTGTAAATCTGTCCTGGGCTTACTTCACATGCGCCTATTTCATTGGTGTACTAAAAGTCAGAACATTTCCACACGTTTGTTTTCCCCGCATCGTACTATTTCGGTGACAAGGAGTGTGGTTGTTGGTCAATAAAACAGTGGATGGTCAACCGAGTTCCTTCTAGCGGAAGTATCGGCTGGGGATTTTGGCGTTCCCCCCCCCCCCCCCTTTCCCCCCCCCCCATCTGAGAGACTGTCATGACGGACGCGGTCTTTGACCGGTTGCGGTAGCTGTTTGGTCAGTGGCGCCCAGGCTCCACGGACTAGTGTGGACGGCGACAACACAACGCGGTTGGCACATAAAAAGGTTGGAAACTACTGTCATTGTTTTCTAGCTCTCAGTATTTCTCAAATCTGCTGACCGGGAGCCGTCATGTACTATCAGGTCAGACAACATTGGCGGTTTGGGTCGTACCTGAATCATCAAAGGATGGTGTACCTCTTCTCTGCCACATGTTCCGGATGGCTAGGAGTATTCTTCTTTGTCTCAGAACATATTTCTGTCGATCCCGAAGCAGTTCACAGTCCCCGGAACGTTTGAACTTCCGAGCGTATCTGCTATCCCATAAAGACTTTGGCGCAGGTTGAGTGGAGATGACACCCCACAGAACGGTGAGCCTTTTATGGCAGATATTTGGAGAGGCGGAAGAGGTGTCTTATTCGATTCGAGCACGGACTAACTCATTGCCCGCTGTGTTTCTCTCCTTGGCCCTCCATCGCCCACTAGGCTGGGATGCGTTAGCTCACAGTTGGCCAGGACAAGCTTGTATGCTTTTACGCCAATCGTTAATTCCATCGGTGTTGTCCAGGATACGGCGGTGCAGAGGGTAGAGCAGCTGCTGCTGGTGCTCCGTGGTGGCCCACACCGACAGTGGTTTGGCGGAAAATGGTCAGTCTAGTAGGCGTGCTCTCCATGGGAGATTCCCCTTTTTTCAGGCAGGTACTTACTATCGCAGGCACGAGGGGATTATGTGGCACCCAATGCCAGATCTTGGAAATTGTGGGCGTGGCCGCTGAGCAGTAGTGAGTTTATATGTCCGCGGTCTTTTCTTTCTGGCGAAACCTCCGAGACTATAATGAATTCCAGCAGCAGCACCTACGAGACGCTTATATGCTTTCAAATGGAAGCTGTTTACGACCTGGTGTGGTCGTCGTAGTATGGATTCCAGTTTACTGCCCAGTGGCTTCAAGTATTGGAGTTCTTCAAAGACCGTTTCTCTGATGGAGTAACGCCAGCAACTTTGAAAGTTTAGTTGGCAGCCATTTCAGCTAACCACGTATATCTAGATTGTGCTTCAGATGGGCCGCCCATCCGTGGGTCTCTCGCTTTTTACAAGGTGCGTGACGGCTGAGCCAGTTTTTTTCCGCCCTGTACGAGGTTCCTTCATGGGATGGATTTATCTATTGTGCTGCAAGGTTCTATCAGGACATCAGTTTTTGAGCCCTTGGAAACCATACCGGATAAAATCCTGACCTTGAAGACAAGTTTCTTCGTATGGCGTTATCCTCCCTCAAGAGAGTTGGGGATTTACAGGCTCTTTCTGTTTCGCCATCGTGCATGGACTTTGCACCGGGCTCTGTGAAGGTATTGCTGCGACCGCGGCCTAATTATGTCCCTAAGGTCGCTTCGAAACCCCTTTCATTTCAGCAGGTGGTCTTGGAGGCTATTACCCCCGCTGAGCAACAGGATAAGGAGATCTAAGTCCTTTGCCCTGTCAGAGAGCTCAAGACTTATGTCGATCGAACAGCCCCATGGCGTGAGGAGTCGGGCGACCAGCTGTTTGTCTGTTTTTGGACACAAGAATAGAGCCGGCCATGCTTGTCACGAAGAGCAACGCATGTCCCCATTGGCTGGTGGAGGCAATATCTTTAGACTATGAGGCACGCGGTCTCGCATCGCCTCTAGAAGTTAGAGCTCATTACACTAGAAGCAGTTGCTTTCCTCATCAGGCTGTCCTCAGTGGATCTTCTATGACTGATATCTGTGCTGCGGCAGGAATGGTCCTCACCCCAAACACTTTTATCAAGTTTTACCGTCTGGATGTAAGGACGGCTCTGGCTACCCGGGTTCTCTACTCCGCTTGAGCAGATGCTTACTTGGATCCAGGCTATCAGGTACGAGTAAGGCGTTATGGTATAGGGTTCCCACTACGGTTGACGTCCCGCAGCATCGAAGTGACCTATGAAAGGAAACAGTCTCGGTTACGTATGTACCACGGTTTCCTGAATAGGGAACGAGATGCTGCGTCCCGGCACGTTCCATACCTGATATCAATTCTTCTCTTCAGTTATGGCAAATCTGAGCGAAATAGCGCGCGGCACCCAGGTATACGATGGTGACGCGAAAGCGGATTCTATAGGGGGGTACGCATGCGTAAGGCGGTGCCAAGTGCTATTTGGCCAATTAGGATTGGCGAGATGGTATAGGGCTTCAGACATTCGTCACACACGAGAGGTGTTCACCCCATACGGTGACGTGTCACACGCAGCATCTCGTTCCCTATTCAGGGGAACCGTGGTTACATACGTAACCGAGATGTTCTAATTAATCCATATTGCGCAAAAGGTGCGCAGAATTGTGCTCTTGAATGCAATCTCAGTGGCTATGATATGATTGGTTGAATGGTAAGCTCGCATGCTGCATTGGCTAAAGAGTTACGACAGACCTACGTGGGAAGAGAGCTCTGCCAGGAAAGGCTCAAAAACACAACACACACACACAAATCAGGGGCGAGTGGATTCGTAGGTAAATGACGATTTGTACATTCAGACACTCGTACATTTTAAACATTCAAAGGTTTTTGTGCACAGTTGTATATCTACAAATTGTGTTTTGCTTTTGTGAAATGTATTTTATGAATATATAATTTCATTTTGCGCATGTGAAATGCTTTTTTGTGAATATATGTGTTGAATCGTGTTTTTTGCGTGAATTATATTTGAGGACTAATCTGCCGAGTACCATAGATTTTCCCTCAAAATCAGGGTACAAAAAAGTCCACTGACATGATGTGGGCCTGGTGAAGCCTTTTCTCTTGATATAGTTTCCCATATTTCTCTACATGTCCTAACATATTTTAGTCTGTTCATCGCATCCCAGCTTTTAATGTGTAATTCAGATACATTTGGGCAACTGAGAAAAAGTTTAATGTCAACGTGAGAACATTTGGTTATTACTGTGGTGTCATCCAGATCCAAGCTTCCTAAGTGCTCTTCTGACATAGTCCACAAACGACGAGGCTTTGGAGTAAACGTTCCCAACACGTTTATCACTGCCAATATTTAAAAACTAAATATAGCAGACAATAAGTCACATGTAGAGGGTGAAACTTTGCACTCCTTGTTGACTGCAAATTACGTAGAACTGATAGGTGTGGCTTTGACTCACAGAAGCTTATAAAACAGCCTGAGCTACTGAACTATTAATATTAATAGACTGTATGACACAGCAACAAAACAAATCCAGCCTGGTAAAAAAAAAAAAAAAAAACTTTATATGATGGTCATATAATGGACAGAACAAAGAACAGAGATATACCTTTTAGACTTTTTTAGATTTTAAATTTTAAAAATTACATTTAGATAAATATATCTAAGTAAATATATCGAAATATATCTTTAGATTAACGTATATAATAAACTACACATAATTAATGTATTTATATGTTTTATTTATATAATCTGTGATGTAGTACTAATAAAAGTGTAGTGTGTTTGTGTGTGTGTGGTGTGTGGGTCTTATGTATATATAATATCTATAATATATAGGGTTGATATACTATAATTTTTTATATGTATATATTTTTTTTTTTGTTTCTTTAGGATTTTGTGTGTTTGCTGTTAGTATAATTAGTTTTAATAGGTTTAAATGGATAGTGTTCATGTTGATTAAGTAATGTATACCATGTATACCGCCTGATAAAAAAGTGAGTAACAGACAAGAAAACAACCCTTTCACATCACATTTTTTGTTTCCAATCAGTTTTCTTTCATTTCAAAGCTGATTTTTGCTTTACACAATGCATGCTTACTTGTTATGTTGCTTAACTATATTATATTTTTAATGACGTTAATTTGAATGTCTTGTCCAATTACGGCAAACTTTAAAAATAGATTATCTAATATTTTTCAATGACAATTATGTCATCTACACAATCCGACATGCAGAAGACAGAAAGAGATTCATGTTTCATGCTGCCGACTGCTTCACCTCTGAACTTTCAATCATATTTAAAAGAAGAAAATATCATAATTAAAAATTACACAGTTAGCGTCTAATTACAATCAGACAAATATGGATAAGGCGGCGCATTATGCTGTAAATTCTGGCATTCAAAGCTTGACCCGCACATTACATTACAATCAGCTTGTTGCAAACAGCCTTGATCGCATGAGACTGCCCTCTTTTTATGAAAAAATTCTGCAGGAGAAATGGGTTTTTTAATTGATTTATTAATATTTATATGACATATGACACAATCAAATCCTCACCCCTCATCCAGCAGACCACTCTCTCCAGAGGCCTGAGAGGGGAAATAAAAAGAGTTTTGTGAAGAGTCTGCTGGAAACAAGCTTGAACTGAACAAAAACTTTTGTGATAACTAAACAATCATGATACCATGGTTTGGATATTTGGCTTTCAGTTTTAATAGCATTACGTGCTCATCTAAACATCACCTAAAAGCTACGATATATGTTAGAGTTAAAATTTGATGCAACATTCATCAGCTACATTGCAAAGGAGTTGGTTGAAGATGCTGGAGGCAAGCGTGATGTTTATTGGTGTGACGTGTACGTCAGCCAGAAACACACGCCTGAGCCTTTCAGGTACATAACTCATATCTAGAAACCCACACACCAGCAACACACCCCTGAGACCCAGCCACAAAACAACACAACAAACAGATGAAATCAAACAGCTTTTAACATAAAAATTGACTGTTCACTTTTTAAAAGAAATATATTGTAGGTGAGCAAGGATGCATTAAACTGATCACCAAAGATGACAGTAAGACATTTATCCTGTTATAAAAGATGTCTATTTAAAATTAAATGCTGTTCTTTTGAACTTTCTATTTATCAAAAGAATCATGTAAAAAGTGTTTTCCAACCATTTTCAACATTGATTTTAATAAGAATATGTGTGACCACATGAGACTTGGAGGAGAAAGCCTTCTGAAAACTTAAGCTTTGCGTTACAGGAATAAATTACATTTCAAATTCTTCAAATAGAAAACTGTTAATTTAAATAATAAAAAATGTTTCACAAATATTACAGTATTTATTGTATATTTGAAACAATAAAAGCAGCCTGTGTGAACATAAAAGACTTCTTTCAAAAACATTAAAAATCTTAACAACCCAAAACTGTTTATTTAATTTTAAAACTGAAAGCTAAACATTATGTGGATGAGAACCTGTTGAACACATGCCACTCAACAAGACCCACGCTGTGGTTTGAGGACTATTGGTGACGCAGATAAACACTTGGGGGGTTTACTCAAAACAGCTATCATGCTAACTAAAACCATGCCCAACTGAACAGGATCCAGAGTCCAGCACAGGCTGAAAAATGTGAGCTACACGAATGAAATGTGCTTTAAAAAAAAAATGCCTGAGAGTAGGGACAGTGTGCTAAAAACAATATCAGCAATTTCATTATGGAAACGTTGACTGCGAAATGAACTTCAAGACTGTCTTAAGGAGACCAGTTGCTGTGGGGTGTTAAACTGAAGGATCTTCAGTTTGAATTTGATAATAAAACCAGTTTAAAAACTGAGGGGTGTATTTATTTATTATTATTATTATGTTTTAATGAAAATATTAATTTAATGCACTATACAATAAGCGCGACTGCTTACCAAATGATGTTGTGGGTGGACGGGACTTCCTGTTTTCTGTTTAAGTAGGAGACATTGCTTGGGCTCTTCTGAATTGAGTCAGCCATATGCGAGGCCTGAGAGGAGAATTATGTAACAAGTATTACGCTGTCAAAATGAAAAGATCACAGGCAGTCAATTCTGCTCAGCAAGTGAAATTCTATGCAAAATCTTCAGAATCTGTGGGATGCTTGCTGTGACACAAAATGACACACTTTCACTTTAAATGCACCAGCATGCTGTATCTACAGGGTTTTGAGACTAAAAAGACACAATGTGCTTTTTCACTGGAACCTGCATTTGTTTGATTACATTGTGTTTCTTCTTTGGAACAAATGTGTTTGTAAAGCGAAATGCTGAAGCCCTGTAACTCTGACATGCATCCATGCTGAACCACGCCACACGTTGTACTGCCTATTCTTGAGTTAAGTGATCAAAAACAGACAGTCTGGTGAAGGGGAGAGTGTTTGTGATGCACACACTGTCCCTGCACGCAATCGGAGAGCCTGTGATGTGATCACCAGGCTTTAAAAGACAATGAGATGTATTAATGCATGCCCTGCTGTGCTTCATAGCACAGTAATAATGTGATTCAAAATATCAGATTTTGAAGGCACTCCAATCCTTTCTGTGCTGTCTCCTTATGAGAAAGAGAGAGACAGACAGGAAACCACAATGCTCTCTTAAAACTAACCCACCAATGCAAAGGAAAAGGAAAAGTCCACCTATATAAATCAACAATTCTGTCAACAGTTACTTATTCTCATGTTGTTACAAAGCTATATGACTTCATTTCTCTGCGGAAACACAAACCAAGATGATTTTGAAAAACAGAGGTCTTTTTGTCTCACACATGAAAGTCAGTGGAGCCTATATGGAGTTGTTTTGGAGCCTAGTAAAATTTAAAACTAATTAGATACTAATAATTAAGATATATAATAATTCTTTTAGTATTATTATAATTTTACAGGGTTCATTTAAAATTAAATGTATAATTAAAAATAAGTATATTTTTCTAATAATAAAGTAATTAATTAAAATTAATGAGTTACACAATTTTACTTAATAAACAACTATTTATTATTCATTAGATAATAATATATTAATTCATTTTTTAAATAATAGATATAATTATAATAATTTTGATTAAATTATTTTATAATGAATGACACATTTATTATCAATGTTGTAGTTATTATTATAACTGTTAGACAGATTTCATTTCATTTGTTGAAGAATAATTAATATCATAATTGTAAGAATGGTTTTTTAGTAAATTGATAATCTTTATCTATTACATATAATAATAATAAGTAAGTTAATATAAAAATTATTATTATTATTATTATTATTATTATTATATTATATAATTTACATATTTAAATACACCAAATATAAACAACAACAAAAACATTCATTTATTAAAAATGCATGTTTTATCTATAAAAAACACAATAATAATAATATATAAGTAATACTAATTAATTATAATTTAAAATTACTATTTTTGTACCTTTTTTTACACCCAGTATTGGTACAGAGCTACACATTGCTGAAAGAACATTATACAGAGAAATGCAATTACACACAGCTTGTCTTGTCTTGACTTGGGCACCCAGTCTGATAGAGACTGATCTGTCCACATATGTGTATGTGTGTGTGTGTGTGTGTGTGTGTGTGTGTGTGTGTGTGGGTGTGAGAGAGAGAGAGAGAGACAGGAAGTTGTTCTTACCCTGTCTGTACCTGTCAAACTCTTCAGAGAGGCATGTGTGAGCACGCAAGCTCACAAACTGCAAACAGTGCACACAGCTCCTTTGTTGGCCCTGAACATCCCGCATGAGTGCTGTGGGGCCAAATCTCCACATGTATGTGCAGACCAAACCAGAACTTGCATCCTGGACACCAAGCCAGAGAGAGAAGAGAGAACTCACTGATCATAATTTGCTATGGACACATCCAAGTCCCCTCTAACATTTTTTTGGGTCACAATTTCATTCACCTAATTATCATGATTAGGATAATCGCAGGTCGTCTCGCTGAGTCTGTGATAGCTAAATAGAAACAAACTTTCAGGCTACCATAATCAAAGCCCACAGCTGGAACACTATTACAGCACGAGTTTCTCTTGTGCTATTATTATGAGTTTAGTATACATGAATTATTTGATCCTCTGAGAAAAATGTCATATGAAATAAAGTCACAACAACATTTACAATGCAAAAACATAATGCTTCAACTAACATTGTAAAACACAAATTTGAGCACCTAATTAGTATTTTAAGCATTATAGTATATGTTTCTGATTTTCACACAAAAAACAATGTAAAAGTAATTCATTCATAAGAATAATAATAATAATTTCTACTCATGTTATTAATATGAGTTAGTATAGTAGTAGCCATAATGATACGTTTTGTTATAGAGTATCACTTATTTTCACATTTTAAATTATATAATAATTTATAAATTATTTATTAAATACTGATTTTAATAACTTATTTTATAATTATTATTATTATTATTATTATATTATTATATTACTGTTGCATGTTGTTTTACAGGACCCCATTTTTTCCTGCCCTGGTTATTTAATTTTTGAAT
>NC_056575.1:4832957-4878710 GCF_018340385.1 Cyprinus carpio
GACCTCCTTAATGCAGACATTACAAAAATACAGTATATGGTAAAGTTTCATGTCCTGTTTTGACATTAGACAAAATATATGATTAGGCCTCCTCGTTTCACTTAAAATAAATTCTACATCCTAAAAGCAGACTGGAGACACAGCCAAAAAAGGTAAAGAGTTGATAAACAGAACCATGTATGAAATGTATTGAACATAGGCACGCCTACAGCAAACACAGTATAAAAGAGAATACAGAGACAGACTCGACAGACTGTTCTGCAGAGCTTTCTCGGTTTTATTGTCTAATCTAAATTCTGGGCATCAAAACGCCAAGACTTCAAGAGTGATTCTTCATAGACATGGCAGAAGCCACCACAAGGACTCTGGGCTAGTAGGCTAAATCATGTGTGTGGATGCTGCAGGTGGTGGATCATGTATATCCTCTTCTTACAGCAGCTGGAATAATTAAACTTGTAATTTTAGTATGAGTTCTAAGGAACATTAATTGCTTTTTGAGGTTTAAAGAACAATTTTCTTTCAATGACTTTCAAATAGTATGAATTTTTCAGTTGGTCTGAAAAAAAAGAAAAAAAAAAAAACTGGCAGACATGGTACTTACTTTGTTCATATGACATTTTCGGGTGAAACTTCTTATTTGGACATACTTCCAAGACATAGCCTAGAATCTGTAACAGAGAACAGAGGTTACGACACTAACCGGAGACGTTTGCAATGTTCCTGTTAGTGGAAACAAGGACAAACAGAAGCAGGGCCCGGTTGCACGAAAGTCCTAAATAATTTAACTTGGGAGTATCCCTGAGGGAAAAAAAAAAATCCCTGAGGTAAGGGATTTCTTAAGAGCATTGCAACAAACCTCTTAACTGTCACCCTTGCCAAACTGTTTATACTACACATTTCACGGTAGTTTCTGGCAACATATGTCTTTGGTTTTTTTGGTTGGTGTTTTTGTTTTATGTGTTTTTAATAAGTGTTTGATTGTTGTTGTTGTTATTGTTTCTAACAATAAACAGACCACACAAAAAACCAAACCAACTAAAAACACAGACAAACATTAAATAAAACATTATCACTGCCCGTTTCTGCGCTGCTTTGTGTACAGTTGTTACTGAGGAAACTGCTTTTGTTTCTGCAGTGAAAGCACCTCCTGCTGACCAATGACAGAAAATTTACCAAATGTGAAAATTAACCCATGTTTTGATGCTGCAAGTAAGCAGTTGTAAATGTTAACAGGTGGATCGACAAGAAGATAATGCATTATAAAAAATCTACACAATTAAGACAAGTTATATTTATATTGTTATTAATTAATGTAATAGTTGATTAATAATAATTGTTACATTAATATCATAACTGATACAACTCGTCCATTTACTTAAAGATATATATATAAAACTTTATTCTGTGAAAACCTGTAAGTCATGCTTTTTACAGTCATTTTACAGTTTAATATGTTACCCATAGTCATGGCCCTACTGCGCGCACATATGATATTTTTATTGTGCAGGTTTTAAAAAAAAATGTCCATCATATGACCCTTGTGTTTTGAAATTTTTAAGTTTTTGAGTTTAAGATGACTTAAGGGAGCTCTTTTGCTACCTTAAATTTATTAAGGTGAAATGGTTACTAAGGATGAGTTTACAACAATTAAAGGTGCTGTATGTAGGATTGACAACTAGTGGTTGAACTAGGTATTGCAGTCCAAATTCAAAATATTGCTGAGGGTTTTTTTTTCACCCGGCCCCCTCAGCAGACTTGATGCGCCACACAGGTTGCCAGATTGATGACACTAACAGGAACGGGCACACATGATGATGAATGCAATGAAATATGCTGTGTTTTCCTGACAACTGGCAACCTGGGGTGCCGAAAAACAATTGGTAAACTGGCAGTGGGTAGGTAACACAGACCAAAACAAAGACAGACATTCCATCCCGGAACGCACATTAGGGCTGCACGATTAATCGCATGCATTTGTCATGCGTGTCTCATCAGTAAAGCCGGTTCCGTGATTAGCGGTAAATGTCTGTCACCTGTTTTCAAACGGGAGCGGCAGTTAATACACAGAGCCATAGTTCACTGACAAGCTACGCAATATCGTGTTCATAATCGAATGCGATTAATCTCAATTATGAACAGAATATTGCGTAGCTTGTCAGTGAACTATGGCTCTGTGTATTAACTGCCGCTCCCGTTTGAAAAACAGGTGACAGACATTTACCGCTAATCACGGAACCGGCTTTACTGATGAGACACGCATGACAAATGCATGCGATTAATCGTGCAGCCCTAACGCACATTCTCATAGGAGAATAACTGACTGTAGCATTGTTTTTCAGATAATCAAGTATGTAAACTTAGCATGTTTCTTAAAGGGGTCATATGATGCTAATAAAAAGAACATTATTTTGTGTATTTGGTGTAATGAAATGTGTTTTTATGCGGTTTAAGGTTCAAAAAACTCTATTTTCCACATATTATACATTACTGTTTCTCCTCTATGCCCCACCTTTCTGAAACGCATCGTTTTTTTACAAAGCTCATCTTAAGGTTCAAAAAACTCAGCTCTGATTGGCCAGCTATCCAGAGCGTTGTGATTGGCCGAATGTTTCAACCGTCTGACGGAAATGTTATGCCCCTCAACATATACTGTTATGGCATGTCCCGGGCAGAACACCGGTGTGACAGGACAAAAACAAGGCAGTTGTTGCATCCAGTGAGGACATAATTACTGATTATAATGACTCATACTGTCTTTTTTACGTGGTGCGTTGCATATCGCGCCGCGTAAACATGAAAACCATGTCTGCATTTGTGATTGGAGAAATGACAAACAACATGTGCTAGTCTACACTGCTCAAAATTTGTGTTTGAATCATCAGTGGCAAATCCTTTGCATATGTAAAACTACTTACGTACTGTGAGTCAGAAGTGCCAGACTGTCCTTGCAAAGAGCGAGGAATGGCCGGTGGCTAGAGTGAGGAACAGCCGGGGGCTTGAGTGAGTAATTGCCCGCCACTTGAGTGAGTGCCAGCTGGGGGATAGAGTGAGGAACAGCTGGGGGCTTGAGTGAGGAATGGCCGGCAGATTCGATGAAGTAGAGGCCGGGGGCTCCCTACACAGTGACGTAGACATGTGGGGGCGTTTAAATGAGGCATTTTAGAAGGGTGTCTAACTTTTGTAAACTTGGATTTGAGACTTTAGTCTTTGCAACTTTACAGATCTTCTTTATGCACCAAGTGTTTGTAACACTCCAAAGAGAAAGGGAAAAATTTACATCGCATCACATGACCCCTTTAAATATCTGCAAACATATTATGATATTTTTATGCTCAAGTAGTGTCAAAAAACTTACATATCAGGGCTTGAATTTAGGTGCGGGATTGCTGGGATTGCACATAATTCTACTGATTCCCGCAGTTTCCGGGCTTCTAACATGGGAAATTCCTGCAAATATTTAAATGTGAAAGACACTCACAACCAGGGTCGTCGCTAGTGGGGTGAAAGGTGGTGACGATTATAGGGGCACATGGCTGAGGGGGGGCCCCCGGTACAGTTAACGGGCTGCACATCATCACAAAATCTAATCTAAGCCTTGCCCTGTTAAACATTCAAAAGAGTTTAAAGCATTTAACGTGGAAAAAAACGTCTCAAGGTTACGCATGTAACCATGGTTCCTCGAGGGGAATGTGACGCTGCGTCGAATGCTATTCGGGAACGCCTTTTGCGTGAGAGACTCTGAATATCGTGTGCAATCTTTCCAATGGAAGGGCGTGACGTCACGGGCTGGGTGACATAGCGACCAGGAAGCTATAAAAGCATGTGCCGCGCAGCTGGCATCAGCTTCGAGGAGAGAAGCAAGCGCTGGGCAGGGGTGCTGGGGAGTATGGCTTCGAGACACAGCATCTCAGACCTCGTTCCCTCGAGGAACCATGGTTACATGAGTAACCTTGAGATGTTCCTCTTCAGGAACTCGAGCTGCATCGAAAACGCTATGTGGAAGGAGGTGCCCACGCCGCCAAACATCCAAATCCCTGCCTAGTGTGTATCCAAAGAGCACAGCTAAGGTGAGAGAACAGAAGAGCCCGGAGTGGCTCACATATCTGGGTCATAGAATCTCACAAAGGTGGAGGGCGTGGACCAAGGTCATAGAATCTCACAAAGGTGGAGGGCGTGGACCTGCTAAGAAGGCCTTAGAATTGCACAAAAAGTCAGACAGGAAATTCAAAATAGCGTACTTCCCATTTGTCCATGCCCATGTTGATTAGATTAAAAACTTGAAGGCTGGGTTTCACAAACAAGGCTTATCTTAACCCTCTGGAGTCTAAGGGTGTTTTTGGTTGGGGCTGGAGAAGTTTTGTCATGCCCTGACATTTGTGCTTTTTTTCAGCTTCTTATAAATATCTAAATGGCCTAAAAATATCTAAAAGTCTAATCTCACTGTAATCAGCACAAACTGGGCTATAATAATATGTGCAGCAGCATGTATGTACATGATTGTATTTTTGAGGAAAAAAAAAAAATGTTATGCGTGGTTAGTAAAAACTAAAAATGTTAAATCACTTGAATAAGGCAATAAAACGCATACAGAACATTGGTTCCCAGGACTTTTTTTTTTTTGAACTGGAGCTTGTAGCCTAGAATTTTTCTTTCTAAATTATGTGAAAATCATCTTGTTTACTCACGTACAGAAATACAATATATTGATTTAAATTTTCTAAGACACTTTTTTGTTGGTAAAAGTCATATGCGAGTAGGCGTCAACTATCATGAATTCACACCTGAGAAGACAAAGGCCTGCATAATGAGCTGCATAATGAGCCATTCAGTCAGCTGTGTGACTGAGAGGGATGAGTTACAAGAAAGAATGTAAGGACAAAATAAGTGTATATATTTTTATGTTTGTAGTTTATTTAGAATATATTTAATTATCCCACAACATAATTTAATATTCACTTGTGAGTGCAGTTAAACAGTTTATTAGGAACAACCAAAGCTGACTTTCAAACTGATTTTTATGCATCATTACTCCAGTCACACAATCCTCCAGAAAATCCTTTTAACAATCTTATTTTCTACAAAAAAACATTTATTGTTATTATTATCATTATTATTATTATTATCATTATTAATGTTGAAAAGAGCTGAGAATATTTTTTTCAGGTTTTTTAGGTGGGATAAATTAAAAGAACAGCATTGTTTGTTACATTTGTTACAGTTACATTTATTGGTACATTTATATTATTTACATCAAGCTTTTGAATGGTATAGTAGTGTATATTGTTATTGAAACGTCATAATGTTTCACTTGATTATACATTTAGTCAGGAATTATAGTTTGGAAAAAAGTCTTTGGAAAAAGTAAAATGTTTACAAGTTATGTGAAAACTAGTACAAGTATATAAATAAATAAAAAGAGACTTACTCATGTTTATGATCTCTGCTGAATAAAGTGCTTCATTCTTTTTTTCTGAGGAAATCCAAATCTCAAATCCTCAACCACATCACATTTTTTTGGGGGTGAATTATGTCTTATTCTTCTCATCGCGAAGCAAACAGTAAAATAAAAAAAACTTGAAGAACAGTCTCACTGCGTTGTCTTCTGTTGTGTGTGGCGTATTCAAGCCGCGCGCTTCAGTGAAACATTATCATCTCAAAAGCGCGTTCGGCGTGGGGGCGTGGTCACATTAGAAGATAATGAAGGGAGACGTGAAAAATGGACACTGTGTTGTTTTCATATGGATTACTTTATCACAGAATATTTGTTTTTGGCAGCACTTGTTTAGTTTAAAAGTAGACATGTCAGGCTTTCTATAGATATCTCTCTCATGTCTCTTCGTTGAGTATTCACTGAGTTACAGTTCATTTAAATGACGCGTTTGTAAATGAAGATAAGCGCAGACAAAGGCTGCAGACAGCACTCCTTGTTTGTAATCTTTATTTTATAAGTGCACAAAGTTTTTGTTGTTATTATGTCTGTATACAAAAAAAGTAGACCCTTTACAGATTCGATTGATGTAGCCTATTGCTCTTATCTGTACGATCAAAACTGAAAGTGTAATTTAAGTTCTTTTCGGGGTTATCAGGAGAAAATTACTCAAAACGCGTATACGCTTAATCGACTTCAGAGGGTTAAGTCTTGTCTGTGAAACCATGGGCAAAAGTATTAATTTAAGGTACATTTAGAACAGATAAAATGTGCGATAAAAGTTAACTCATGACAATCATGCAATAAATCGCGATTATATATTTTAGCCCCAAGTTAAAGTGACTGAAATAAAATGCAGGCTTATGCTGGTAACTCATCAGTGGACTTTCCTCGTCAATATAGGCTATATTTTTTCACATTTTTCTCATTCTTGCTAATTTTAGTTTTTAAATGAATGAACCTCTGAAGGGAACCGATTGTCTTCAGAAAAGTTTCGATCGCATTTTCATTTTACCTGATAAAGTATAATTTATGAGCTGAGCTGCTTTATTTACAGCTGTTACTATATTTCTGACGTTCCAAAAGCACCTCCTACTGGCAGAGAATGAATGTGCATTTTCAATAATCCAGTCTGCAGTTTTTGTTCAGACCAATACGAAAATTCACCCACATAAATCCGTTTTAAATGATATAATAATTTATACTTCCAATTCATCCCTTTTCTTAAAAAGATGGTTTAAAGGTTAATTGTAAGGTATATCATTTTATAATTTATTTATTTTTTTGTTAAACCTTTTTTTTTATTACCGTATCTCAGCGGTAAATCAATTGCTATTTTGTGGTCTTCAACAAGAAATAAAGAAAAGTGTCTGCTAAATGAATAAATGTAAATGTAAATGAAAGAATCCCATCATAACATGTACTTAAATGTAGAAACATTGGACGCAACAATGTGGCACCACTGTGCAGCAGCAAGCATCACAACAAAAAAGGAACCTCAAGGTTGATCTAGGTAAAAGTGTGCAAATGTATAGGACCCCATTCCTATGTTTGCCTGGGGCCCCTGATTCACTAAATCTGCCCCTGATGATTGTAGTTTAAAAATATGTCTAAAAAAATACCCTAACCCCCCCCCCCAAATTAAAAAAATACCCCCAATAAGAGCCACCTAAATGGAGAGAATTCCTCGCCACTTTCTAAAATGAAATTCAGGCACTGCATACAGCACCTTTAAGGGAACATTAAATAATTAAGGGCAATACTTAATGGCAGCCTTAAGGTTAGTTAAGTTGACACTTAGGTTTTTTCTTGCGACCCCAAGTTTCACTAAAGGCTCCCTTAACCTTATATCTAAGGGATTTCTTAGCATTAGGGCTTTCATGCAACATGGCCCAGGATCTAATCGCAGCAGTGTAGTTTATCAATGATATCAAATAGTTTAATAAAATCAAAAAACAAACAAACAAAAAAACCTGCAGGAGCACTGGAGAATAAAGTCTTAGCAAACAACAAACACAAAATGCAGCAAACCAACATAGCATAGACAACAAAATGGACAATGAACAAATTAAAGGGAGAAACAAACTAGCTCTGGCAATGACTTGCTTTGGTAACAAACAAGGACATAATCCGTTACAAGGTGCAAATAAGGAGACAGAAACTAAACTAAGAGGAAACACTTGGTCCTAAAGGAACAGAAACAGTACATGAAAGTTACAATTCCTCAATTTATATGCTTAATATATATATATATATATAGAGAGAGAGAGAGAGAGAGAGAGAAGTATAAGAGAGAAAGAAAGACACAGAGAGAGAGAGAGTTAATTTGTATAAGGATGAAAGAACCTCAGATACCTTGATCTCCTGAGAAACAGACAATACAAACATACACAAGCATCTTCGAGACACCTTACAGGGTGGAGGTACAGGAAACTTCCTTCCCTTCTGTCCATTTGTCTCTTTTTAAATCCCTTCACCCATCCTTCCTACTACTCAGCCTGGTCAAAATGATTACATGCAATGAACTAACAGTCATGTCTGGTATCATTTGAAATGTCTCAGTGCGACTGGCACGGTGGTCTCATTTCTAGAAAAGTAAACTAAAAGGTAATAAAGATTTGAAGATTTTGGGGATATTTTACTTTTGGGTGCACCCTCTCCCAGAGTCTTTCATGCAAATTACCTTCTGTTCTCATTGAAATGTAAACTTCCAAATGTTTGTACATGCCTCTATTTAGGGGATGTTTTATCTTGGTTGGGTTTTGTATTTAATGCAGCAAAAGGTTCAGGGCCTTCTGTAGCCGGAATGAGCCCGTGTTATGAAGTGTGTTAAAAGGGTCAGGGCCTTCTGTAGCCGTTGATTTGATATCTTTGTATTGGCTATGTAATTGGCATAATACATATTTGACAAGCAGCCAGAGACTCACTACGCCTTCAAAATAATCTAACTGAGGTGCGTAGACCAAAAAGTTTGCCATAAGGTTAAGAGCTTGAAAAAAGTTAGACATTTTTTCCTGAGTGTGCAGACATTTGCATTGGCATTTGCATGTAATAATTTTGAGCAGGCTGAGTAGTAAGAAGGATGGGTGAAGGGATTTTAAAAAGAAACAAATGGACAGAAGGGAAGGAAGTTTCCTGCACCGCACTCTGTAATGTGTCTCGAAGATGCCTGTGTATGTTTGTATGATCTGTTTCTCAGGAGATCAAGGTATCTGAGGTTCTTTCATCCTTACACAAATTAACTCTCTCTCTCTCTCTCTCTATAGCTCTTCATAATACATATTTCCCTGACTGATAATAAATTGTTACATTTCATTTATTCTGACTTACTCTGAAATAATTTTCTCATGTAGATTAAGTGAAATCTGTGTCCAAATCTGTGTCTAGTATTAAGTGCATACTAGATCTCAGGTTAGATGGAGCATGGCGCAAATCAGGTAAGATCTTAGATTTCTGACTAACTTCTTGACTTTAGTTAAGTTGTTTGTAGTTATATTAACTATCGGGGGCTAGACAAATAAAACACTAGCATAACCGCTGATTATTGTTTGAGCTTTATTCAAGTTGTACATAGTACAATTTTAACTAATTTTAAACTATCGGGGGCTAGATAAAAATACTATTGAAATATTAACATATTTCATAGCATAACCGTTGATTATTGTCTCACCTTTAATTTAGTTGTACATAGTTATATAACTATCGGGGGCTAGACAAATAGTACTAGCATAAGCGCTGAATATTGTTTGAGCTTTAACTAAGTTGTACATGGGTAACTGTAGGGGGCTAAACAGATCTACTATTTAAATAATAGTAGGCACGGGCGACCTATTAAATAGTATTAGTCATAACCTCTGGCTAATGTTCAGAATGGCGAGTTTGTGATCGTGTAAAATGGCTGACGTGAGGCACCCTGAGTGACATAGATTCGTAACAAACAAGTAAATGTAAAATAAATAGTTAAATAGAATAATCAAATGTCATATTAATAATAATAAGAAATGGACTAACAAAAATGTGTAAAACAATCTAAATTTAAGGTCATACTAAAATGGAGTCAGATTAGATAATAAAATGGAGTCAGATTAGAACTGAACTTAAATTTAATAACTTTGCATGCTGAAAAGACCGAACACGCAAGAAACCTTCAGCCAGCACTGGATACCTTCCTTGGGTCAAGTGACTGAACTTAAAATTTGCAAAAAACGATAAATGTCACATTTAAAAAAATGAACTGACTGTCATGCGTTATTCTCCACATATAGCACATTCTGAACCCTAAACACATTTTTTCACAAAAGCCAGTATTGTCCACTGTAAGGCAATGCGAGTTCACATTTTACAGCAGAAACTGACAAGTGCCCTTGTTGTTGTGAACAGAACCCGGTAAGTCTTTTTTAACGAATCAGCGCACAGTATTCAGGTCAGGTGACAATGCTGCTAATCACTTTGAAAAGGCTCACTAACTGAAAGGAGTTTCATCAAAGCTGACTAAAGGTGATCAAGGATAATTTTTTGCAAACTTAATGACCCGTGGTATCTTCTTTGGGTATCAAAGGAAAATAAAAGCTGAAAACTTTTTCACAGAACCTTGCTAAAGCAGCACCTTACAGTGTGGTGAGGGAAAAGCTCCCTGTATTGCGTTTAATTACAACAACAAAGTTTTGTCAGGTGGTCTACATTGTCATCTGAGGAGATTACACAGATTAACCGAGTGTTTTTATTTGAACTCAGAAACATGAAATGTGGAGTATCTGCTTTTGCCAAAAAAATGACTGTTGGAGTTATCTGCTTTTGCTTAAAAACTAACTTATAATATATATAAAAAAAACATGCAAATCAATCAAATGTAATTTTGTAAATTATCTGTATCTTATTTTTTATTATTATTACTTAATCAAAAAAACAACCCATCTGCAGTTTGATTTTTATTACTTGGAATGCACAATAAAAAAAACATTATTCATGAAAAATAATAAAAACAGAGTTATCTATTTTTGTTTAATTAAATCTTCATATACAAGTGCTTCTCAATAAAATTAGAATGTCATGGAAAAGTTCATTTATTTCAGTAATTCAACTCAAATTGTGAAACTTAAATAAATTTAATGCACACAGACTGAAGTAGTTTAAGTCTTTGGTTCTTTTAATTGTGATGATTTTGGCTCACATTTAACAACATTCTCAATCTCAACAAATTAGAATACTTCATAAGACCAATAAAAAAAAAAAAAAAAACTTTTTGGTGAACTGTTGGCCTTCTGGAAACTATGTTAATTTACTGTACATGTACTTAATACTTGGTAGGGGCTCCTTTTGCTTTTAATTACTTCCTCAATTTTTGCGTGGCATGGAGGTGATCAGTTTGTGGCACTGCTGAGGTGATATGGAAGCACAGGTTTCTGTGACAGTGGCCTGCAGCTCATCTGCAGTTTTTGGTCTCTTGTTTCTAATTTTTCCTCTTGACAATAATAGATTCTCTCTGGGGTTCAGGTCTGGTGAGTTTGCTGGCCAGTCAAGCACACCAACACCATGGTCATTTAACCAACTTTTGGTGCTTTTGGCAGTGTAGGCAGGTGCCAAATCCTGCCGGAAAATGAAATCAGCATCTTCAAAAAGCTGGTCAGCATAAGGAAGCATGAAGTGCTCCAAAATTTTTGGTAAACGGGTGTAGTGACTTTGGTTTTCAAAAAACACAATGGATAACACCAGCAGATGACATTGCACCCCAAATCATCACAGACTGTGGAAACCTAACGCTGGACTTCAAGCAGCTTGGGCTATGAGCTTCTCCACCCTTCCTCCAGACTCTAGGACCTTGGTTTCCAAATGAAATAAAAAACTTGCTTTCATTTGAAAAGAGGACTCTGGACCACTGGGCAACAGTCCAGTTCTTCTTCTCCTTAGCCCAGGTAAGACGGCTCTGATGTTGTTTGTGGTTCAGCAAATTCCTTGAAACGTCTGTGTGTGGTGACTCTTGATGCCTTGACCCCAGCCTCAGTCCATTCGTTTTGAGGTTTAATATATTTATTTTTTCTTTTTTGATTGTAATTTGTTTTTATTATGGTGTTTTTTAGGTTGATTGTGCATCTTTTTCTTCCACACTTTTTCCTTACGCTCAACTATCTGTTAACATGCTTGGATACAGCACTCTGTGAACAGCCAGCTTCTTTGGCAATGAATGTTTGTGGCTTACCCTTCTTGTGAAGGGTGTTAATGATTGTCTTCCCCATGACTGTGTAGCCTAGTGAACCAAACTGAGAGACCATTTTGAAGGCTTTGGAAACCTTTGCAGGTGTTTTGAGTTGATTAGCTGATTGGCAAGTCACCATATTCTAATTTGTTGAGATTGAAATTGGTGAATTTGAGTGAATTGGTGGGTTTTTTGTTAAATTTGAGCCTAAATCATCACAATTGAAAGAACCAAAGACTTAAACTACTGAAGTCTGTGTGCACTGAATTTATTTAATACACGAGTTCCACAATTTGCGTTGAATTACTGAAATAAATGAACACCTGTTCAATTAAACTATTATGTTATTTTGTACCAAATATGCCAGTGTCCAACAGCTTATCGGAATTACTGGCCTGAGTCCGTATTTCCCCCCCTCGCCCAAGAAGCTTATACTACTGTTCCAGCTATTAAAATAGTTCCGTTTTGTATGTAATGGCAAAGTGATTGTATATTTTATAGTTTTATTTTTTATTTTTTTATTATTAAGTTAAAAAAAAACGTTTGGAGCATTTTAGTTTGTTAAATATAAAGCAAAAATGAACCGAAACTCACCGAACAGCTTACATGCCTCACAGACATAATATATATATATATATATATATATACTCTATATATATATATATATATATATATATATATATATTAGAAAGCTTTAAATTACTGTGTTACAAATTAAACTAATCAAAAACAAAACCTCTTTCATTATAATTATAATCATTCTGGCCTGAAGCCCGGCCCCGAGGGCCGTAAAAAAGTCGGGGGGTGAAATGCAGGGCTCTAGACCGGCATAAAAGTTTAACTTTTAAAAATGTTGTCATCCTAACAACAAACAGCTTTACTCATTCTTGTACACAGAGTCTTATACTGTCTATAAGCTATGTCTATTTTAGTCTTTCAAAGGACAAAAATGGGTGGAAAAACAGTATAAAAAATTAGACATTAAAATTGCAGGCCAGAAGCGTGCCCTCTTTAGAGGCGCGAGGCCCTGTGCAGTTGCACACTTGGCACAGCTTTTTGCGACGGTACTGAGTGTGAGAGCGGCATGGCTTATCGGACACAGCAACAGTAACTAAGTAGGGCGGGGTCAAATCATAGCAATTTAAGAAGTGACTCGGAAACATTTGATCAGATTCACTCCTGTAATTGGGTAAATTTGGTTGTTACTGTTCTCCTAATTTGAATGGATTATACAGTGAGTGCATAATAGTCGATAGTCAGTGAATATTCTGATCATATTTTTTTTTTCCCAAGCACACATTTATGAATTTCAAACCACAAATATACACACAGGAGCGTTTGAAAGTAGTCATTTTCAGCAGGTACCTAAATTAAATCGATACCTTCCGGGGGCGCGGCCTGCTGCTGACCCTGTGTCTCGCTATCTTGTGGTATTTGTTTGTTTGTGGATCTAAGTTGTTATATTATCGTTTTTTAAAATTAGGTTTCTTAAATTGGGAGCAGTATGAATGTGTATATGATCTGCATGGCCTTGGCGCTAGTTGGATTGGTGCTGGCGGGCGAAGACTTTGAAGATCAACTGGCTTCTATGGTGGCGAGTCGGACTTATTCAAGAGACTTCTTGTTATCGTTAAGATATGATAATCACTTCGTCGATTTAAAGATTCCAACAAGTGGATGTTTTCGTAAAAGAAGGAGATCAAGAATTAAGAAGCGAGGGTCGAGAGGAGGAATTCACAACAGATTGCGGAGGCGAGGAAGCCGTCACCCCCTTCCAGTGATCACCGCTGTCTAACGTGAGATCTCTTAATAACAAGACGGATGAGGATGTGCTTCGAGTTAAACAAGAGGAGGAATTTAGGAGCAGTAATCTCATCTGTTTTACGGAAACATGGTTAAATGAAGATCATAGTGTGGATATCGAGGGATTTACCACTATACGAGCAAAACAGAGACAATGTAAAATCACGGAAATCTGTTGGCGGGGGGACTCTGCATGTATGTTTGATAAGAAACTGGTCATGTAATTGAACAGACTTGTACCCTGGACTATGAGACTTTGGTTGTATCTTTTAGACCCTTCTATCTGCCGTGGGAATTTGGTCGAATAACCATATTCCTAGTATATGTATCAGGTCCTAATAATAACGAGGCAGCGGAGCATATTGCAGAGTGCTTTACTAGGATCCTAACAAAGTCGGCAGATCAACCAGTCTTCATACTAGGGGATTTCAATACACTTTCATTAACAGAGGCTCTTCCACATTTGCAACAATGTATTGATTGTCCAACCCGTTTCTCACGCACACTGGATTTGTGTTATGGCAACATTGACGAGGCATACAAGGCAGTATGTCGATCACCGATTGGCAGATCTGATCACAATGTTATCCATCTACTGCAAAATACAGAACACTTGTTAGAAGGGATAAACCAGTGGAAAAAGAGAATTCAGGTTTGGGAGTAAGGACAAAGAAGACATGTTAAAGGACTGTTTTTGCACTATAAACTGGGATGTCTTTTTTATTCACGCAGAGACCCTCACGAACTCACTTTATCTCTACTTCAGTAGAGCTGATTTTGTGATGAAATAGTTGTTGTTACTAGATTGGTTAAAATCTACTCAAATAATAAGCCATGGCTCTCTAAAGATTTAAAGAAACTCCTTGATGAAAATAATTGGGCATTTCGTGAAAATAATCATGAGGGTTTTAAAATTAAAAGGAAGGAACTGAAAGCTATGATAAAGAAAGCAAAAATTGATTTCAAACATAAGGTAGAGGATCAGTTATATCGAATCAAGATGTAAGGAGTGCTTGGCAAGGCTTGAATAAGATGATGGGGCGTGACTCAAGAAATGTAAATAATGATATCACTACAGGGACTAGAGATAGAGATGGGGTTAATGATTTGAATTTGTTTTATGGAAGATATGATGCAGCCCGACAACTGGAATAAGATTGAAGAAATAAGTGATAAGATTCCAGTGGGGGCCACCCATTTGGTTGACAGGGGACCAAATTAGAAGGTCACTTAAATGCATTAAGCCCTATAAAGCACCAGGTCCAGATGGCCTTAAAAGGAGCCATGTGTAATGTTTGGCAAAAAAAATCAAGTCATACTCCACATTCCATACCAGATGGGGGCAGTATGCCTCAAATAAAGTGAATTGGTCTACTCTAGAGTAACAAACGAGAAACGGCATAGTCTCTATGCTCTGCCCCTACCTTCACAACAACCCTAGAGCCATAGCCGAAGCCTAAGAGGACGTTTTGCCTCCAGAGGAACGTTGGGTGATGTCAAGGGTTTTTTTGAAACATGACATCTTCAAGCTACTCCCCTTCACCTTTACCCAGTGAATATGTTCATATTCGTTTGTTCATATTACATTTTGAGTTGTATATACACATTATTTGAATTAAATTAATTTGACAGACAGCATTCTGTCAACATCATTGGTCAACATCAGACAGCTGATGTTGACCAAGCTAGCGCCAACCAACGTAACCAGAGCTGCCAACTCTCAAGCATTCACCGTGAGACACACGCCAATTGACTCTTTTCACACGCTTTCAAAAACTTGACCGCTCTGAATATAGTGAGTGAGTGCACGCGCGGCCGGGGCGCTCTCCCTCTGTCTCTCTCTCTCGGGTTCATTATCATCGAAGACATTTCAAGCTTCTTAGGTAATGTTACATTTTAGCATCAGCTTGGTAGAGACGGGCTTTGGTAGATAACAGGTGAAAACCTGATCAGTTCTGTGGGTAAGTTATAGCTAGCTAATTATCAAACGCAGCTACGGTTAGCCATCGCTAACATTAGCACGTTTATCGAACAGCCTTTGATACATTTCTATGTTAGAACTTCCCGAAAAAAATACGCAAACATATAAAAACAAACTTCTAGCGAAATACTAACAGCATCTTCCTTACCAATCCAAAAGAAATGTTGCAAGTTCGGAGTCGAACCTCATTTCTTTCAAGTCCATCAGTTGTCTCCAGCGATGGAAAGCAGGTGCCGATGTTTACTCTGGTTCGGCTCCTTTTCTTATCGGATTTGATTTGTGATTCCGAGCGCGGTTATTTCCCTGTAGCGGGTGGTGGTGGTAGGTGTCTCTTGCCAAGGGCTTAACCCTTCTTTCCGCTCTCTTCCCTGAACTGAAATGAAGTAGTGGGCTGTACCTTCCACACGATTGACATCAGGTTCCAGTACGCCCACAAGCCGTGCGAGTTATTCGTGTATTGCAGGTTGGCTGGTGGGTATGTTGCCCGCATACCGCCTCCCATGGCCGAGACTGGTATTACGACACTGTCGGGCCGTGGCTAGTAATGCTAATGCTAATTAAGGTTGATATCACTGCAGCAACTATAACTTGACATTTTTTAATGACATCATCGCCCTTATTTCTTCTCATTCTTTTTGATGTCGTGTAGGTCATTTTTTGGATATTTTTACCTCAATTTTTACACATGGCACCTTTAAGGGCAGGGTCATTTTTGATATGTGTAAATGAACTAACTGACCCTCTAACAAAATTATTTCAGGTTTTATTAGACTTACAGACTATACCAAGTTATCATTTATACGACCCCTTCCGAAAAAAGTGAGAGCAGAAGATCTAGATGACTTTCGTCCTGTGGCGTTAACCTCAATACTAGCTAAAATGCATGGAAGAGTAGTTAGTTATCATCTAAAAAACATGAATGTTTGTATGATGAATGAAATTATTAATTTCTCTCTCTTTTTTTAAATCTTACTACAAATATTTGAGTGGTATCATTGTTTCTACAAAAAAAGTTAAGCAGCAAAAACTATTTTAATATTGTAATAATAAATAGTTAATGCTTCTTGAGCAGCAAATCAGCAATATTAGAATGATTTCTGAATGATCATGTGACACTGAAACTTCTCTCTGTAAAAAGATTTATAGACGATTCTAATGACAAATGTTGAATTCCCAAATGCAAATTAAAGTGACACTAACACAGCATTTACAGTAAATCGAAACTGAAAACACAGTACTGTTACAGCAGACATGTAGAGGCGTCAGACTATAGCCTCTATTTATATAATACATCACATTGGTTGCAAAATTTATGATAGTATTAAGCAATCTCAAATTCTCCCCACCATTCATAAAAGTTACAGGGCGAGTAACACGCTTCAGCAACTTAATCACATTTGGTGCTTTGAAGCATTTGAATGCTTTTAACGGTCCTGAAGGTGGCGCTGCGGGTTTGTAGCAGCAGCTCTGTCCAAACTGTGAGCATATGGGTTTCTTATTTTGTGATTGTAGAATAGGATTTGTGCACCTCTCAGAAATTTGAAATGGTGTTTACTGTTGTGTTGTGTTTATGAGAAAGAAAGAGTAAAATAAAACATTTGCAACTCCTAAAAAAACTTTTGTGACTTCAGTTTACTGATATGCATGTGCGACTATTCTTTACACCTGCAGATTTCCACTGTCACAGGTGCTCAGTTTTGCTATAATAATACCTTCACAGAACATGGTAGTAGTAAGCTATCTGTGCGGACATAACGCAAAAGCAGAGAGGTCAGTGTGGGTGTACTGTAGGTACAGCTGTCCAGACCCAAACATCCGATGTTCTGATGTCTTCAACTGGGATCCCAGAAAAACCTGCAATAAAAATAGTAGTTAAAAATTAGTCATACATAACCAATATAAACATGGCTGCCCAATCCTGTTCCTGGGAGATCTGCCTTCCTGCAGAATTCAGATCTAACTCTGATCTGGCTATAATTGATCAACTGCTCCTGAGGAGCTGAAATTTGCTGAAAGGTAGAACAGGACCAGGACCCCTGCATTATAAAGTATCACATCTGGTATTATAAACTATCAATCCAAGTTTAATTTTAAGATTATCTAAGTAGAACATATTTGTGGTATAATACTGGGATTTTGTGAGAAGTCCAAGTGACCTTGTCATGTTTTTTCTTTTTCATATAATTTTCATACAAGATTAATGATGCAAAAATACAGTATAAACCCCCCATACATTTACAAACCTTATATGGATAAATACCATGGAAAAACCATGTTTGTTACATAGGAAAGCCTTCCATTGATGCGCTGTGAAGTTTATTTGTTGAGAAGTTCTCCCTAAAGTAGAGAAAAAGACATCGATAACACAGTAAAACTGTATTTTCATAGTGGGTCATTTAATAAAGTCACTATTATACTTTTTTCTTTTTTTCTTTTTTCTCAGGAACCCAAAAAGGAGGAAGATTAGTATAGCTGTTGTTCTTATTATTTCACATAAAAGATGATTTATTTTCATCACATATAAACTGTAGTGCACGGTAATGAGATGTGTTATGTGTGAATTGTGTTAAAATGTAATTGATCACTGTGATCTAAGCTGAGAATTTTTTGAACAGCAGTTTTGTGTGAATATAGGTAGTAAAATGTAACTTATTTCTATTTTAAATCGACCCAGAACATTTTAGTGTACACTAAAAGTTATGTGGCAAAGTGGGGTGTGGTTCAGCAAGGTCTGCAGCGACCAGCTGGACAGAGATTTGGGAGACGAGCACTGAGTAAAGTGGTAAAATGATAAAACACCTGTGTCTGATTGCAGTAACTGGGTGGAGAGACAGATAAAAAAGCAACGGAGAACGGGAAGGTGGAGGTGGAAAAAAAAGAGACTGAATTGAGAGCTTGTGGATGCTTCTCCCCAAAAAGCAGTGAGATGAACCACGCTCCCTCACTACAGCTTAATAGTTTAGTTTTTAAAAAAATAAATATAAATCAGTTTAATCAGCAAGGATGCATTAAATCGATCAAAAGTGAGTGTAAATTTTCAGTTTCAGATAAAATGCTTTTCTTTTGAATTTTTTCCTGAAAAAAAAAAAAGAAAGCTTGTGTGAGCAATAAGATGTCTTTTCAAAAACAACAAAATATCTTACTGAATTTTGAAACAATAGTTGTATATTTGAGGTTAAGTTATGGCTGATATGTCAGTGTTCTTTGTAGATGTTGTCTGACAGGACTCTGGGGTGCAGCAGGCCATTAGCACTGAAGAATCTAGGAAAACATATGCAATTTGTCAGAGGTGACCAACATATTAGTTGTACAATACCAGTTTTTATTACGAGGGGACCAAGCTAAAAGGACATGATGATGTCATCACTGATGGACTGAAACCAAATCGTGAGACAGGTGTCACTTGTTTATCCCTACAACAGCATTTAAATCAAAATATTACAGTATATATAAGATAGATATTTCAAATTTGTTCTGAATGTAATGAATGTGTGTGTCTGTGATGAATGTGTGAATCTGTAGAAGACACACCTGAGAGCTATGATGATGTCATGACGAGCGGACACAACTCTGATATCAAAAAATGTATTTTATGATTTTATCAACTTTATAAATCTAATATTACTCTAAAATCAAGATCATTACAGATAATATTTTAAACTACTTTTTTTTGGCTTATATTTAATTTTGACTGATATTTTCATTTGTAGTGAACACACCAGAGAATTATGATGATGTCATCATTAATAGACCGAGCTCTCGTGGGGTAACAGGTGAGATGCACAGAACTACATTTTTAATCACCCTTTGCATGTTTAGATGAGTATTAGACATTCATTCAAGTCACTTAAAGTAAAAGAGATGCCTCAAATGATATGACGTGTTTTTTCTGTAATTCTTGATCAGAGAGAGTTCAGGAGGAGTATGATGATGTGATGAGTGTCAGTGAAGATGTGAGAAACCTGCTGGGTAAGTTATTATAACATTTTTTTCCTCATTATATTAACATCTTTATTTATATTGTCAATATATATATATATATATATATATATATATATATATATATATATGTATATATGAAAGAAACCTGTTGGGTAAATTATAATAAATATTTTTTTGTTTTTATATTTTTATATTTATTTTTTTATATTTTTAATAACAGATTATGATGATGTGGAGGAGGAGTCAAACAAAGAAGATTTAACCCAACAATCACCCACTGCCTCGGTTCAACAAATTTGAACAAAGTTTGAGCGATGTTGTTATTGATATGTCAAATCATGGGGTTTTATGTTTCTTTTTTCAAGTGTTCTTTTTTGTATTAAAACTTCTATGCCTTTGTGAGATTTTGTTGTTTTGTTTTTTGGCCTTTTTAAAGGCACAATATGTAAGATATTTTTATTAAACTATCCAAAAACCATAGAACAGTGTTATATATTTTGCTGACTTGTGTACATACCTTATCCCAAATGTTTCAAAGAATGTTTAAATCCAGAGAAATAAGCAATTTTAACTAGTGACACGGGCCTTTGTCCATAGTGTCATTGTGTCCCATGCCAATGACGTCATACACACTTGATTTCCGGTTTGTTTTGTAGAAAACAAGTTTGTTCAGTGCCTATTTTGTATGTACATTTGTTTATTTGCTATTAAAAAAAAAAAAGTTTTGTAGAAAACATGGAAGCACCAAAGACACTTTAATATGTTGTGCGTTTTATTAGACATGTGATGACCGCAAAGAGTAGCATTGTAACTGAACTTTCAAATGTATCTAATATGATAAAACAGCACTGCTTTTTTTCCCACATATGCACGACCGGAAGGAGCGGAAGCGGTCAACTGTGGCATCATAAAAGCTCCGCTGCTTTCGAGCCATATGTCACACTCGTCTCTCATTCAACGGCTTTCCGCTTCACTCTACTTCATACTACAATGTTAATAAATCTCTAATACATTAGCCATCCATGAACATGATTTCTGCTGAGTCCTGTCACATTGCATCGGCTGTGGGGATGAAGACAACTCTCATGATTCCACAATCAATCACGGCGATTGATAAAGTGTGCTTTTAATCGATAAATAAATATGAATATTACTTATGTGCATCATTTTTTCAAGCTGTAGAAGTGCAGAAATGTAGAGTTATATGTATAAATCAACAACATGTAACATATTTAAAAGTCATATTTCTTCTCTATAAACCATAAGAATCACAATAAAATAACTTCAATATATTATGACGTAATAATGCTGAACCACAGAACATTAGATCCCCAGCAGATCATGTTTTATCAATCGATATAAAACAAGCGCAGTTGCCTGTTATGTGACGTCACAGCAATTTCCACTTCATCAAGCGCTCATTTTTGTATCTCGATGTTAATATCTCGTTACTGTTTTGCTAAGTGAACTCCAATGATTCAGTTCAATGATTAACTGGACAATAAAAAACGGATTCAAAATATTAATTCGGGAATTGCTAGTTCTGATTCTAAACAACAGACTGAAAATAAGACTTAATTCCAGAAGTACTGTCAGGGTAAATGTTTCTCTGGTCAGTATACTGTAGTTAAAGATTCATAAATAAAACTGTTCTGGCACAGAAAACAGTATTTTAACTGGCGATCGTGTCTCAGTCAAACGAGACTGGAGAAGCACCTTTACTGTAGGCATCAAATTTGTCCTCTCTTTTTTACTGCCACCCACAGGAATAGATCGGTATTGCAGTATTAAACATATAAAAGTGCAGCTGCAAACTTGGCTCTTGTGTGATGAACTGTGCATGACCATAGATATACTTTATTGTCTTTATTTTATTTTATTTTTTTTAACAAAATGCCCTACTAATATACTATATGTATTAATATATGCGCTAATGTGAACTTGACAAACATTGCTAAAATATACTTCTGAATAACAGTAGCTAAAACAATTCTTTAAAAAGTACATTGGATTTTATAACTAATAATAACTCATATTTCTAATCATGAACTCAAAGGAAGAAGCATGAAGCAAGTTGTTATGAGCGTTAGTATTTCTATATCTGCAAATGCTGGGCTTTGATGCTGTTAATAAACTGGAATGTTTCCTGTCACTGAAATCAGTTTCCTGTATGTTTGACTTTTGTCACCCCTCTATCTTGTGTGTTTCTCCCCAGTTAAGTGTCTCTATCAGATGGAGGAGGAGTCCTGTTCATCAATGCTGACGTACTTTTTTTAATAAATATGGTGAAAATCATAAATACGCCTTCTGATTAGTCAGTGAAGCTTTTTGATGATTTCCTCTCTTCTGTCTAATAAGGTAAAAGTGTTTGTGATTGGCTTGTTGTTTGGTGGTTGTGCAGCTTTCTGTCTCTGTCTCTCTTGAACCTTTCAGTTCAGAGTTGATCAAACAAAGTGTATGATCAGTAAAGATGGAGAACTGTCTAACTCTCATTTTTTTGTCTTCTGTGATCAATCTCGCCACAGCTGGTACGTACACTCAGGATCGTTATGTGTTAGTTATGATATATTGATTGACTGTTTGTGTTTGTGATATGAACTGGTCATAATATAATTTATAGTTCCCCTGTATGTGTAGTATTTGCATTAATATAAAGTGAATTTCTTTCTCTCATGGTCATTTTCTCTGTTCCTCTCTCTTTTGATGACTTTTCTCTGTTGTTGTTTGTCTTCTCTCAGATACATTTTATATACATCATTCTGTATCTTGTCTGCAGGAAATGTGAGGCTGGTGGGTGGTAATAATTCTTGTGCTGGTAGGGTGGAGGTTTATTTTAATGGAGAATGGGGAACCGTGTGTGATGATTTTTGGGATTTGACAAACACTGCAGTGGTGTGTAGAGAGCTGGGCTGTGACGAAACTTCAAACACAATGCGTGCTGCTCACTTTGGACCAGGATCAGGAAAAATCTGGATGGATAATGTGGGATGTAGTGGATCTGAGTCATCAATATTTGATTGCTCAAAAACAAAAATGGGTGACCATGACTGTGGACATAGTGAAGATGTTGGCGTTATCTGCTCAGGTAGGCTGATTTTATCACTACCTTTCATTAACAAATAAATACATTATTTACTAAAATAAAAGCATGCATGTACTAAGTAGATCTAAATCAGAATTTAAACCATTAGGGGAGTCAAAGGAGTGATGTAATACAGGGTGAGTTTAACCATTTAGTACTGAGCTACAGGGAGAAATCACTCAATATTATATCAATCATATAGGACCACTGTATGATCTGAGGTGAAAGCAGAAGTTGTAAGTCTCTGTGTAAAAATATAAAGGAAATTAAAAAAAAAATACAAAAATACAATAAATAAAATTATGGTTTATGATTTGAATTGTGGTCAGTTTAATGTTAACTGAAACTCTCTTGTGTAATTTCATATATAATATTTACTCTAAATGTTACACTTTCACCTATATGTTAAGAACCTTAAATTTTAATTAACAAAATAAATTAATGTAAAAAATTCAAACTGATGTTCAAAATGCTAAATTTGGTATTACATCAGGAATGGATTTGAATAGGCTTGGACTTGGTCCTTCTCCTTCATGCACAGGGCAATGGTGACACCAGAATAGAAATATTAAATGATTCTGCTTAGCTAAAAATACAAAATTATGTTAGACACGTATTCTTACACTCTGTCCCTGACTACATTTGATTAAATTATGCATTTTATTTTTTATTTAATAATAAATAATAATAATAATAAATAATAAACATGAAAGCTCAAACATTTGACCTTTGGGTTTACCATATTTAATGCACCATTACTTTATTTGATGCTAAATTAATTGTCTAAACTTTCATTTTTATATTGTGACAAAATATATTGTTACACCCCTAGTCAACCCAGTGTCCCAAATAGAGCAGGACCGGCACGGACCCCACATGTTACTCTAGGGCTGTAACAACAGTACTCTCTAAATAATTTAAGATAAGTTGTAGATTTCAAAACAAATATAATTTGTGGCAAAATTGTGGAAAAAAGCTGTTTAAGCACAGCATCACAACACTCCTCTCCTAGTACAGTATATAAGCTTTTTTATTTTTGGGAATTTTTTAAATGTTATATTATGATTTTAAACAGTTTGTTATGACTAACATTTCAGGCATCAGGCTTGTTGGAGGTTCTCGCTGCTCTGGGAGGTTAGAGGTGCCTCATGGGAACACATGGTACACAGTGTGTGCCGCTGCCTTTGACCAGCAGGATGCAGAGGTTGTGTGTAGAGAGCTGGACTGTGGGGCTCCTGTACAGGTGCTGGGAGCAGCTGCTTTTGGTAAAGGAGATGCTCAGATGTGGACACAAGAGATTCAGTGCAGAGGAGATGAGTATCAGTTTGCTCTTTGTCCAACATCACCTTCACAATTTTGTTCCCATGAGAATGATGTGAGCGTTGTATGTGCTGGTAGGTAAACGACATATGAACTATGAGTATTGACAAAATTCTTGAGTAATATTGTAAAAAAAAAAAAAAAAACAACTTACTTCATCTTTCTTGTGTTCTTTTATCTTCAGAAACAGTGAGATTAGTAGGTGGTAACAGTCGCTGTGCTGGTCGAGTGGAGGTTCTTCATGAGGGTCAGTGGGGAACAGTGCAGGATGTTGACTGGGATTTGCCTGATGCTGAAGTGGTGTGTAGAGAACTTGGCTGTGGAGAGGCTTTAAGTGCACCAAAGGGTGCTTACTTTGGTGAAGGATCAGGAAGTGTCTGGATTTCTGGTTTACAGTGTACTGGATCAGAGTTTACATTGACAAACTGTAGATTCAATGGATGGGGAATGGAAGCTAATCATGCTGAAGATGCTGGAGTCATCTGCTCTGGTAAGATCATCTAGACTTATTTCATAATTACTAATCTTTTCTCCCACAGAATTCCAGGATGGATACAGATTTTTGCTCCACATTCAGTTTTATGTCAGGTGCCTGTGAGGAGCGAAATATTATGTATTATAAGTATTATATGACATGTTGAATGACGATATGCAACACACAAAAAGCATTTTGTGGACAAACATTCATTTTTTGTTCCAGATGATTCCTTTTGTGAATCAAAAATACATAGTATCTCATTCAAAGATTGAGCATTTCACAGACAAAATGCATTTTAATGACATGCTGGGTGTTCACGTTTTTTTCTGATATTTATTACATATACATATTCACTCTTATGTGCAAAAAAATGCAAGAAATGTGAATTTTATGCACACACACACACACACACACACACACACACACACACACAAACAAATTTGAATTTTATCACACACACACACAAACTGCTGACAATTGATGAAAGGCATCTGGTTTAGCTTTATAAAGTAATATTAGGACAAGAATTAGCAAATATCATCGAATTTTACATTTTTTTTATTTAAGGAGTCCGGCTGGTTGGAGGATCTCGCTGTTCTGGTAGAGTAGAAGTGCCTCATGATCAGACGTGGATGTCAGTGTGTGACGCTGTGTTTGACCAGCAGGATGCAGAGGTTGTGTGTAGAGAGCTGGACTGTGGGGCTCCTGTACAGGTGCTGGGAGCAGCTGCTTTTGACAAAGGAGACGCTCAGATGTGGACACAAGAGATTCAGTGTAGAGGAAATGAATCCTATATATCTTTGTGTCCAACATCATCTTCTCTCAAACAAAATTGCACCCATGAGAATGCCATTGGACTGTTATGTTCTGGTAATAGAGCAGTAGTTACTTATTGAGAATCACAAACTAGTTTTTAAAAACACATTTCTTGCTTTTTTCATAATGTTAAACTAAACTCTCTGTTTTTTGTCCAGGTTACACTGATCTCAGACTGGTAAACGGTCCTGATATCTGTTCTGGTCGAGTTGAACGTCAGTACTCCAGTAAATGGGGCACAGTGTGTGATGCATGCTGGGATATGAGAGCTGCCAGTGTCCTCTGTAGACAGCTGAATTGTGGGATTGCTGTGTCTGTTGTGGGATCAGACTGGTTTGGAGTGGGAAGTGGTGAAATCTGGGCTGATGTGTTTGATTGTGACGGGAATGAAACAAAACTCTCAGAATGTTCCATCTCTTCATGGAGTCGAGCTGAATGTTCTCATAGACGAGATGTTGGAGTCATCTGCTCTAGTGAGTCCATTCATACCATGATGAAGTCATGGGTTCCAGACTAAAACTACTTATAAGTATATTTTAGATATATATTGAATGATAAATAAATACTCTCTTCAGATTCCTCTCTGGCTCTTCATGATGGTCTGGTGCGGTTGTCTGGAGAGAGACAGTGTGAGGGGGAGGTGGAAGTTTTCGTCCATCAGGTCTGGAGGAGAGTTCTGCTGGACTCCTCAAGTCTCACTGAATCCTCTGTGGTCTGCAGACAGCTGGGCTGTGGCTCTGTGCTGAACTTCTACGGCTCCTCTTCATCCAGTCCTGAACACAGTCATGAGTGTGTGATGGGCTTCCAGTGCTCTGGGAGTGAAGCTCATCTGGGGAACTGCAGCTCTCCACAAACTCTCAACTGCAGCTCCACACAACAGCTGTCAATCACCTGCATTGGTGAGAAGAACAACATCTGAACAGATTCTTCAGTTGTTCATGGTCAATAATGTGTTTTCCTGTCTCTGAATATCAGGTCGTGGGTCCATCAGGCTGGTGGGTTCTGGGGGAGACTGTGCAGGGAGGCTGCAGGTTTTTCACAGCGGCTCATGGGGGACAGTGTGTGATGACTCCTGGGATATTAAAGATGCTCATGTGGTGTGCAGACAGCTGCAGTGTGGAGTGGCCCTCAGTAACCAGCAGGTACCAGCCTGGTTTGGTCCTGGTTCTGGACCCATATGGCTGGATGAGGTGGAGTGTGAGGGGAATGAGACGTCCCTGTGGAGCTGCTCTTCTCCAGGCTGGGGAAAACATGACTGTCAACACAAGGAGGATGTAGGAGTCGTATGCTCAGGTAAACAGTTCAGTGTTATGATATAAAAATAAACCCTCCCAGAAAATTGTGGATATTTCAATCATATATATGTTAAATCCAGTGTTTGAAATTAACAGGGTTGGATGAGAGCTGAGATTGTTTCTTATCCTTTTCTATCTAGAGTTTAAAGAGATCAGGTTAACTGAGGGCTGTGAAGGGAATGTGGAGGTTTTCTACAATGGATCCTGGGGTAATGTGTGCTGGAACCAGATGGACGGAGACACAGCGAGTCTGATCTGTCAGGAGCTGAACTGTGGAAGATCTGGGGTTTTGTCTGCTTCTACAGCAAGAGTGGAATCAGCTCCTAACTGGCTGGATAAAGTTACATGTCGTCCACATGATTCCAGTTTATGGCAGTGTCCATCTTCACCCTGGGGTCAAAACTACTGTGGTGAAGATGAAGTGGCCAAAATCACCTGCTCAGGTTGGATGATATTTAAATCATTTAATATGGTCTCAATAATAATCCTTCTGGGTGATTCTATAATTGAAGGTACATTTGGTGTCCATAGTCATTATTATATTGTTTACCTGCATTTATAAAATCACCCTTCTGTACATACATTTTTATGTCTAATGGGGTAAGTGAACTTAAATGTTTCTGAGAACTAAAGTGAGCTGATGGGAAGAGTGAAATGATTTGTGAGGGTAAAATGTGAGAGATGTCAGATGTATCATCCTAATATTCTGTTCACTTTTCTTTTTGATGTTTTGAGTTTTATCATGTTTTAATCTCAGACAAGGAGATTCATGAGTCTCCTCACAGTCGCCTGACATGTTCAACCTCACCATCTCCTAACACAAGTAAGTTTATTCACAACAAATCTTTTGAATGTTTGTTAATGTAAGTTTATATTTTCCTAGCAAATTACTGTTAAATTATTAATATATGCATTTTTAAAATAGGAATTATTTCCCTCAGAAAATGATCACAGTTTTAAAAGCCTCTGGCTTCATTATTAGTGTGTGTTTTGTTGTAGATGTTGTGCTGAAGCTGGTCAGTGCTGATGTGTGTGTTTTAGATCATCTTCCTCTCAGACTGCGTGGAGGGGAGGGCCGGTGCTCTGGGAGGCTGGAGGTGTATCATAACGCTGTGTGGGGCTCAGTCTGTGATGATCAGTGGGACATCAGCGATGCTCAGGTGGTCTGCAGGCAGCTGGGTTGTGGAGCAGCCACTGAGGGCTGATGGGAATTCAACCTTTGGTGCTGGTGAAGGTGTTGTGTGGATGAACAAAGTCGAGTGCAGAGGGAATGAGATTCACCTGTGGGACTGTCCTCTCTCCCTGAATAACCACACTGACTGCTCCCGCAAGCTTGTTACACTCAACTGTGAAGGTCACAGTAAGATTTTTTTTTTTGAAAATTTTAGTGCTAATAATAGTTGATTGTTTAATTAGTCATTTGCATGATTATTAATGTGTTTTGACAGACTTTTCAGATGTGTCAGTGTCCACTACTCCTGCCACAACAACATCAGCTTCTCCTCCAGTTTCTCCTCCAGTGCGCTCAACATCAGTCGCTCCTCCACAAACTCCTCCACCAGTGTCTCCCCCAGTGCTTGTGATTGTTCTGGGAGTTGTGCTCTTACTGCTCTTAGTGCCAATGCTTATACTGATTCAGCAGAACAGAGTGATGAGGAGAGGTAGGAGAGATCCAGAGACTGTCATATTGTGTCTTATTCAGTGTGTGATCAGTCATGTGTTGTGAACTGACAGCAGGTTTGTCTGTCTACACTCACAGCTCTCTCTAAGAGGAGACAACAGGATGATGTCTGAGGCCGTTTATGAGGAGATTCAGCACAGACACAATCACTTCACTCAGAGGGGTGAGAAATGAGCCATCAATCTCATTTAATACCATTAATAAGAGTCTGTCAGACAGTTGATGTTCATCTATTATTAGTCCTGTTAAACCTCCTGCTTCAAACCACAGAATTCCTGACAGAAAACCACAGAGCTGCAGGTGGAGGTGCAGGTGCATGTGTGTGTGTGTGTGTGTGTGTTTGTGTCAAACTGCCTCTCTTTCTGAGTGTATTTCTGGAAGGCAGTGAGGAATGAGTTCATGTGAGGATATGTGTGTGTGTGTGTGTGTGTGTTTGCTATTTGGATTATGTTTCTGTTTCTTTTTAAAATGCAAGTAATTGACATGTTTGTTGTGTTGTCACTAACACAATGCTTTGTGATCCAGAGGAAATGAAGATTCAGTCTGTTTGTAATGATGAACATGTTTCTGACTGTTCTGCTTTTCTTTTACAGGGAGTCTCATCTCTGAAGAACTGCATTCTGGGTATGAAAATGCTGATGAGCTTCTCTTAGGTCAGGCAGCTGAAATATATTCAAATTAACAACTAAAAATAAAACAAAAATCAAAAATAGATCAAATGTAATTCACACTCAAAATCACTCAGCGACTCAGCTGTTCATAATACTAAAACGTTTATCTTATTACAAATAGTGTTCAACACTGCATATTATGATGATGTCAACAATGGCAGGTCTCAAGACCTTTTGTTTCTAAAAAATATTCCAATATGCCCAAATATACCACGTGTTTTGATGCAGAAGAGATGAAGCAGATAACACCAGGATATTATGATGATGTCATCACTGATGGACTGAAACCAGATTGTGAGACAGGTATTACTGTTATTCTGTAATTAGATTAAATATTTAAAATATATAAAACAGGGGTGTCCAGTCCTGCTCCTGGAGGGCCAAGAGTTTAGCTTCATCCAGCTCCAACACACTTGTCTGGAAGTTTCTAGCGTGTGCTACTCAGGTGTATCCTTTGCGTCCTTCAGTTGCCTACAATCCTTTGCACAGATTCCAGTTCACGAAAAATTCATTAGCTGAAAATGGATTGACACTGAGCTTGTTCGATTTATTATGTTATGCAATACAAATTTTTATATTATTTCATTTAATTTGAGGTTTATTATTTATGTTTTTATGTTTATATATTCTTTTTGTAAAAGAATCACATAATGCTAAACTATGTATAATGTAAATCAGTGGGAGACCACAGACAGTCATTACCTGTACTGCTTTAAAAGAAAGTTAGTTAATAAAAAAAATTGTTCAGTATAAAGTATTATTCAAATTATAATTCTAGTAGTATTTTTCTGCTGTGACAGAAACATTTATGACGTAGACGTGCACTTAGACCGTATCATTCTGGCATTTAATGCTGAGAGGACTGTAGCCTTGAATCCTCAGAAGGACTGGACTAGGAAGGATGTATCCTCACTAGGATGTGTATTCCATTTAAAAAGCACTTAGTGAGTCTGAAGACCTTGATTACTTTGGTTCAAGACAGGTGTGTTTAATTAGGGTTGGAGCTAAACTCTGAGGGACAGTGTCCCTTCAGGAACAGGTTTGGACAGCTCTGATATAAAACCTTTTTCTCTCTCTTAGTACTGATATGATGACATGACATTTGTTCTGTTTATATCTTCATGTATGTGTAATGGACACACTAGATCATTATGATGATGTCATCATTATTGGACAGAACTTTCAAGGTGTAACGAGTGAGTCACACAGAACTGCAATCACTCTTATATATGTTTTTATGATATATTGAACATGTGTTTCTACCATTAATGAATCATCATGGCTTTATCAGGTTTAATCTAATAGTCTCAGACAGTCATGAGGAGAATGAGATGAATGACACAAGCTGTGTTAGACATTACAATGTGAGGTTTTATTCCACATGTGTATCAGAGGGAGATCAGGAGGAGTATGATGATGTGAAGAACGGCAATGAAGATGAGAGAAACCTGTTAGGTATGTTTTTTCTCCTCTTTTTACATAATCTACTTTAATCATTATGTTGCTCATTTAAACCCTAAATTGTGATAAAAAATGAATGTGAATTTGCTTGTTTTTAAAAACAGACTATGATGTGGGGGATGAGTCAAATAAAGAAGGAGGGGCAATATGACTCAATGACCACACCCTCTGCCTCTGTTCATGAAATCATATTACAGTTACTGGAGCTGCTGAGAGCTTCTCATTTTGCTAATGCATCAGTGCCTTATGTTTTTATGTTATTTTAAATATTTTTGTATGAAAAGTTAGAAATTCAGTATCAACAAATTTTAATATTTGTATTTTAGCATTTGGTCTTTTATTATTATTTTGATATCAATGCTTTTCACCTAATAAACAAAAGATATCATTCCAACATCATGTCACAAAAATACTTGAGTGGTTGGAGAAAATAAGAAAAATATGCTATAAATGTTTAAGAAAGTATTTTTAGGCACTACTGTACTGCATTATTTACCTAAATGTAATGATAAAAATAGATTTACCACATAATAGATTTTATAAAGCTTCATGTTTTTCCATAAGCTTACTGTCATAGCATTAGTTCTGTACTGTCATCTTGAATTAACTTAAGAGTATAATTAAATATTTTATTTACAAGAAATATTACTGTGAAAGAAAAAGGTACACATCCTTGAGGTCAGAAAAAAAAACCCAACCCAAACTGCAGTTTATTGTGTGATTATAGTCTGATTTTATGGATGATACTGAATTATTTGCACTGAGCTTCATCTTTTGCAGCAACAGCTCCATATGCAGGTTAAGGTTGGGCTGACCCTTTTTGTTGGTTTTTCTTTTCAACAACTGATATGTTGCTGTTTTCTTCTCCTTGTATTTCTTCCTCCTCTCGCTGAGCTTTGTCTTTCAAGAATTCCTACACAGACACACATAATAAAACATGCATCAATCATTTGCCAAAGATTTACAGGATGATTAAACTGTGTATGTTTACATGACATAATGGGCCCTTCCTTAATGACAGGAGATTCATTAGGAAATAGAAAACTGTACAGCAATTCCATCATACTGATACATTTGCTAGGTTTTATTTCCTCACCTCTCTTTTTCGTGCATGTTCCTCCATTATCCTTTCATATTCTTGCTTTGTCTTCTGATATGATGACATTTTCTGCTTCTGCTTTCTTTGGATGAATGGAGTCTTGTGGGAGCTGATGATACAAATCAGGAATGTGGCTTTGTATATTTGTGTGTGTGTGTGTGTGTGTGTGTATATATATATAAATTCATACACACTAGCTGTTACTGTACCTGTCAGACTCTGCTGGTTCATTAGCTGAATCAGAGGCAGTAGTTTTGTCAGTCGTCGTGTTTGAGATGTGTTTCTCAGTGAAAGGAGAATCCAGCTCTGTTTTTAGTTCATCGTCTGCCTCTGTCTCTTCATCTACTGCTCTCCCTTTACATCTTTTCTTCTTTTTTTCTTGTTCTTCTTCATCTAGTCGTTCTCTTTCAGCCAGGTATAGATGTCTCAGATGCTCGGGATATTCCTCCTCTAACTGGATTTTTGATGCTTGCATTTTCTTCCTCTCTTTTCGAAGAAGTTTGTTGTATTCATGTTTTATTTTCTCCTTCCTTTTGAAAGCAAACCCCTGACCTGAGAAAGAATGAGAGAGAGATGAGATTCAAACAGAATACATTTCAAGTTTAGTCCTTTTTATGCACACTATGAATTATTTATTGTATATACTGGTTGATAGTGTAAATACAATATTGCAAAAGAAGCCTTGGATTAATTTTCTTTTAAGGAAATGGTATAAACACTTTCAAAAATGTATGTAACCAACATTAATGCAAATAATGCATATCTAAGAACTAGGCATGTGTGTTTTACACTAGATTTTTTTTTTCTAATTTTAGACGTCTTTAATTGACCCTTATGTCAAATTAGTTTATTCACTGTTTATTTTCTACATCGAACCCTCTTTTTAACCACCATCAAAAACTTTGTTCTCCGGAACCCATTTTCTTTTCCTTTTGGCATTGTGTAATAAACCACCATGTGCAAATTTTTTATTAAAGCATTTTCCTCTAATCGGACCTTTACTTTTTGCGTTTTGTTTTAATGGTGCCATATCTCACGTTAACTTAACACCTGCTCACACTAGTAGGCCTATGTGGACAAAACCAATGCTTTTCGTGTAAAGACGCACAATAATGACGTACAAATGGTCGCAAGGCATTACTAATAATTTTTTTTAAAAAACGCCATTTTTGTAAGGGCAACATCTATTCATCTAATCGCGCTAGCGGCGTGGCCCGATGTTCATTTTGATGGATTAAATCCTGCCATGGATACGTTTCAGGATTAGGCACAACGAAACGCAGCGACTTTGAAACATGCACTTACCTTGCTTATGGACGCCGCGAGCCTTCCGTGCTCGGACATTATAATGCATGTGGTAACGCTGCAGCCGCAGGCGGAGGCTTTGAAACCACTAACGGTTTCCGGGCCGCGGGGAGCGCTTGCCCGGCATTTTCACTATGGGTGTTACGCACAATTCGTTACGGATAGTTGTATGGGTTTTAATGCATGGACACAGCGACCCCATTGGAACTCAATTGAGACAAGTGAAGCCCATTTTTAGCGATTTTTTAGCACTTCCGTTTCTGACGCGCAGACTCAAACTAAGCTCGATGACGTCAGCAACCTGTCAGACAGATGTAAACCTTCTAGTAGCTGTGCGTGCAAACTGCCATCGTTAATCTTGCAGAGACGGCAAGCTTGAGCGGGGAGTTCTTTGGCCTGAGTGAGCAGGAGTAAGTATTCTGATTAATTATTTTTGTATAGTATTTTTAAAATGTAAAGCCAGTACGCCATATCTCTTGACGTCTCCCCGATTGCCTGCGAGCTTCTCCTCCTGTCTGTACGGTAATTTCTCTACTGTGCGACAGAGAGTCGAGTGGTTATGACGCAATCGTTAGCCTATTTTTTACAAAACTGTTTCTACGGGGCCATAATGTAACATAGAAGGTAAAGGAGCCCTTTATACATTGTCGTGTATCTTTAGAAATAAATAATGGACAAATGGAGTCTTTAAACGCCTCAGATGTAAAGTTATTCGCTGTCAAAGTGACGCCAAAATGAATGGGAGTCAATGGGATGCTAACGCAAGTTAAGTTCTGCTACAAGATGGCGGCACGCGGCCGACTTCAACTTCCGGTCGACTTCCTTGCCCCCTGCGGTGTTACTAACGATTTTTAAGGGGTACTGATTGATTTTAAAAGGAGGTTTTACCATTGTTTTTAAACCAGGGGAAATCGCGGTGCTGCGGAATGTTATGTCAGCTCTGCTGGGAAAAGGGGCTGTAGAGTACACCCCTCTCAGATGGAGTCAGTTTTTTACAGCCGCTATTTTGTTGTAAAAAAAAAAAAAACAAAAAAAAAACATACTGTGTTCTTCCCTTCGGCTTAGCCTTGGCTCCTCGAACATTATGAAATGTATGGATGCAATTCTGGCCCGTTGCGGCTCCAGGGTGTTCGTCTATTAGATAACCTGGATGATTGACTGGTGTTAGCACAATCGCAGACTCAAGCACACTCTCATCGAGATCTTGTGCTGAATCATCTAAACAGCCTAGTTTACGTATAATTTCCAGAAGAGTGTTTAATCCCCTCTCAGCGGATAACCTTTTCGGGTCTCGCGCGATGTCGGCAAGATTGTCCCTCCCGTGCATTCAGTCTTTCACGTCATGCCTGCGCCACTTCCAAGCAGGTCGTGCAGTGACGGTGAGTTTGAGTCCTACCAGCTGTTCATCTGTTTTGGTCATAAAATAGGGACCGTGCTGTCACAAAGCACTGTACGTCCCATTGGCTAAATGTGAAGCTATATCTTTAGCCTATGAGGCATGCAGACTCGCTTTGCCTTTAGGACTTAGAGCTCATTTCATGAGAGCAGTGGCTTCATCACAAGCTTTTTTCAGTGGCTCCTCATGGATGTAATTGTGCTGCGGCAGGATGGTCCTCACCGAGCACTTTTTTTAAGTCACCACAGCATCTCGTTCCCTATTCAGGGAACCGTGGTTACATACGTAACCGAGATGTTTTCATACAGCACTAGCTGGACGCATTTGTCATTTCCTGGTTTGACTTTTTCCGCGAGAGCGCCCTCCGGCTTCAAGTATGAATGAAACAAACACTGCATGAGTGTTTAGAACTCCGTGATAATCACGCCTTATTCTGGGTCCGAATAAAATATCAGGTCATGTGCAGACTATCCTGTCTCTTTGAGTTTAAATCTATATTGATTCACACCAGCTCTTGAAAACCTTTATGCAAACACACTTGCCCAAAAAAGTGTGGGGGCCAAATTTACATGATATTAAAAATGGGGGGTGGGACTATATATACACCTCCTGATTATAATAAATGTAGCCTAATTATAGAGCTGTTGTAATTATTATCATTATTTTTTGTCTAACTTTTTTATTTTATTTAACAGAAAAACAGTAATATTGCAATTCTAACATTAATTATGAATCTTGATTGAGCTTTTATTTTGACGGAAACCCGCAGGAAGTGGATTTATAAATTATTCTCATTACTAATTTGGGAAGATGCACAAATCATTGTCACATGCCTTGTAAAAATTCATAAAAGTGTTTTACTGAGCAACTGATGAGTAACACAGATTTCCTTAGTCAACACAGATTTCCCTCGCGGTTTGGACTCTGAACCCTGGCTAACGAGACTCCGAGATACCTTGAACGAGACATCATCGTGAGCTCCTGCAGCGCTGTTTGAATGCAATTTGTGCGTGAATTAGAAAACATAACTTTCTGCAGCGTATTTAATTGTATAAGGTTTTTTTTTCAGTATTTTAATCATCATACAGTAACCAGCAGCAACCACCCCTTCCTCTTCTCATGGAAGACATGCGATGCAGTAAACGGTCTCCCGTTGTCGGTGATTGTAATGATTTTGAAAATGGTGATTTTCAATGGTGTGTGTGTGTGTGTGTGTGTGTGTGTTTTTTTTTTTTTTTTTTTTTTTTAAATAAATAAATAAATCAATAAATATGTTTTATATACACACAAAAAAAAATATTTTTTTTGTTCACACATAAATGTAAATTTGATTTTGTTTGGATTTGTATATGTATATGTAAAGATTCCATAATCACGGGAAGAAGGAGGGGGGAACCGGCGAACAATCCAATAAAACTTTAATTACAAAATAAACCCAAAACAGCGCGACAGCCCCTCATGGGTGACTGCCACGCACAAAAAAAACCAAACCCAAAATAAAGCCCAGGGCTGGTCCTCTCTCATCCTTCATTGTCGTCGCTCCTCTTTTGTATCCTTCCGATCTCCTCCATGGGACTCGAGACCGGTGAGTGGAGCAGGTGTCGCTCATTTCCCAATCACTCCACCGGCCTCGCTCCGTTCCCACGGCTCTCGGCCCTGCCCCACTCGTCACATACCCCCATCGCCCCTCGCAGGCTAGGGGGTACCCACGAGATTGCGCTCTACTCCCCCCCTCCCTCCGGGGGGACCGCTCATGGTGGCTGCGGGAACCTGAGGGTAGGACAGACAGATGAGGCGAGAGAAAAGAAGATGGAAGGATGAGGAGCGACAGAGACAAGAGAGGGGAGAGAGGAGAAAAAAAAATTCTGGTTCCCAGACGCCGCCGCTCGGCCCTCCACCAGCTGTGTGAACTCCTCCGCGGTGCCTGGCGGCAGCACGACACTCCTCCGCCACCCGGTGGACGGCGACGGCTCCTCCGGTTTTGGGCAGCCGGCAGGAGTCCCCCGTTCCCTGCTCCTCCTCATATCATGGGATGGCAGCAGGCTCCGGCCCCCTGGCGAACGGCGGCGACTCCTCCGCTCCCTCACGGATGGCAGCCGCCCCTCCACATCGCGGGCGGCCGGCAGCGAGTTCGTCCATCCCCGGCAACTCACTCCAGCCCACCGCCTCGAGCGTCCATGGTGCCAGACTGCTACGCACTGCTCCATGGCACCGCGGATTCACCCCAGCGGCGAGGGATCTTCGGCAGCACGTCCTTCCTTCCTTCTGGGTTTCGGCACCAGTGTAACAATATAAAACTCCATGATCACGGAAAGAAGGAGGCGGGAACCGGCGGACACTCAAATAAAACTTTAATAACCAAATAAACATTAAAATAGCGCGACAGCCCCTCACGGTCAACTGCCGCGCACAAACAAAAACCAAACCACAAAATAAAACCCAGGCCTGGTCCTCTCTCGTCCTTCACTGTCATCGCTCCTCTTTTGTATCCTCCCAGTCTCCTCCGTGGGACTCGAGACCGGTGAGTGAAGCAGGTGTCACTCGATCATTTCCGAATCACTCCACTGGCCTCGTTCCCATGGCTCTCGGCCCCGCCCCACTCGTCACAATATATTTTGCATACATGTTCACATATGTGTGACATTATACTGCATATATTTACAAATATAAAATTCCATATATGAAAATATATTAAAATAAATATTTACCTTGAATTATGTTCATATATTGCTAATATATATTCCCATATAAATGTGACTATATGAACACCATATATGTTGACATATATTCCCCATCCCCAATATATAAGCGGCAATTCCTTATGTATTATGAAAGTGAAAAAGTGAAAGTGACGTGACATTCAGCCAAGTATGGTGACCCATACTCAGAATTCGTGCTCTGCATTTAACCCATCCGAAGTGCACACACACAGAGCAGTGAACACACACACACACACACACACACACACCCAGAGCAGTGACACACACACATTATGATGCGGCGAGATGGTTAGTGGTTGTGTTTTTGATGCCTTGCTCAAGGGCACCTAAGTCGTGGTAATGAAGGTGGAGAGAGAACTGTACATGCACTCCCCCCACCCACAATTCCTGCCGGCCCGAGACTCGAACTCACAACCCTTCGATTGGGAGTCCGACTCTCTAACCATTAGGCCACGACTTCCCACTTTAATATATTCAGTATATTGTAATATATTAATTAATATATGTAATTAATATATTAATAATATATTCAGTATATTGTAATATATTAACGCAATGTATTATTCTATATAATTACCAATATACTGAAAATTCTTCAATATATTGCCCGTTCATATTTAATAAAATATATTTTCTTTTTGTAAGGATAAAGTTACATGTCGACCACATGATTCATATCTGTGGCAGTGTCCATCTTCACCCTGGGGCCAGAATGACTGTAATAATAAGGATGAAGTGGCCAAAATCACCTGCTCAATTGAGATGAAATTTAAATGACGTAAAATGGTCTCAGTAGTCATGTTTCTTTAAACATAATGTTTATATGTCATGAGTAAACTGATGTTTAAGAAAAGCTAAACTTAGATGGAAAATCATTAAAATGATTTGTGAGGCTTAAATGATATGTTTTCACACTGATATGTTTCACTGAAAGATGTTATGTCCCTTGTGTCCTAATGTTCAGTTATCTTCATGTTTTAATCTCAGATGAGGGGTATTAGGAGTCTCCTCTGAGTCGTCTGGCATGTTTTATTTCACCATCTCCTCACCAGAAATAGTGTTCAGGTAAGTTTTTGACAATATACAGTATCTCACAAAAGTGAGTACACCCCTCACATTTCACCAACCATTTTACTATATCTTCTCAAGGGACAATACTATAGAAATAAAACTTGGATATATTTTATAGTCAGTGTGCTGCTTGTATAGCAGTATAGATTTACTATCCTCTGAAAATAACTTAACATACAGCCATTATTGTCAATATAGCTGGCAACAAAAGTGAGTACACCCTAAGTGACAACAAAGCTGGGCAACAAAAGTGTGATGTTCATGTTTTTGTCTGCTTGGCAGTACCATACAAATGTGTGTATCTTGCCTTAGAGCAGTTGGTGCTTTGAGTACAATTCTCTCATACGGACCACTGGATGCTCAACATGGCACCTCATGGCAAAGAACTCTCTGAGGATTTAAGAATTAGAATGGTTGCTCTCCACAAAGATGGCCTAGGCTATAAGAAGATCGGTAACACCCTGAAACTGAGTTGCAGTACAGTGGCCAGGGTCATACAGAGGTTTTCCAAGATGGGTCTGAGGTTTTAAGAGGCATCGCAATTGTCGATAAAAGAAGTCGAGTCCTTGTGCTATGCATCAGGTGCAGAAGCTGGCTTCAAAAAAAAAGACGCATGAGTGTTGCCGGCATTGCTTTAGAGGTTGCAGAAGTGGAAGGTCAGCTTGTCATTGCTCAGACCATAGACCACACATTGCAACAAGTCAGTTTGCATGGTCATCGTCCCAAAAGGAAGGAATTTCTGAAGCCCGCAAACAGTTTGATGAAGACAACATGTCCAAGAGCAAGAATTACTGAAACCATGTCCTGTGGTCTGATGAGATTAAGATAAACTTGTTTGGCTCAGATGGTGTCTTGCATGTGTGGTGACACCCTGGTGAGGAGTACCAAGAAAATTGTGTCTTGCCTACAGTCAAACATAGTGGAGGTAGCATCGTGGTCTGGGGCTGCATGAGTGCAGTTGGTGCTGGGGAGCTACGCTTCATTGAGGGAAAACATGGATTCCAACATGTACTGTGACATTCCGAAGCAGAATATGATGCCTTCCCTTGAGAAACTGGGCAGAACGGCAGTTTTCCAACATGATAATGACCCCAAACACTGCCTAGATGACAACTGCCTTGCTGAGGAAGCTGAAGGTGATGGCGTGGCCAAGTATGTCTCCATACCTGAACCCTATTGAGCAGAAGGTGGAGAAGCACCATGTGTCTAACATCCAGCAACTCTATGATGTCATTATGGAGGTGTGGAAGAGGATCCCAGCAACAACCTGTGCAGCTCTGGTGAATTCCATACAATGGTGCTCACACAAAATATTGACACTTTGGACATAGTTTTGACATGTTCACTTAAGGCCAATTTATACTTCTGCGTCGGGTGCGCGTAGTAGGTACGGCGTAGCATACGCATTGACGTGTACCATACGTCGTACCCTTCGCCGTATCCTGACGCGCACCTCCTCAAAAATGTAACTACGCGCCGCGACGACGCGGACTGCAAGATCTGTGATTGGTCGGCTTGGTAGTATCACGTTTCCTCCTACGCATTTCCGGAATGATCTTCTGCACTCTGGACCGCCCGCCGTTTTTAAATTCCGAAATTCAGTGAAGAGCCAACATGGAAATGGACCAAGTGATCAAGCGATTAATTGAAGAAGTGAGGAAATACAGCCATCTGTATGACTCCTCTTCGGGAGATTACAAAGACTGCCAGACGGCAGCAAATTCGTGGACTGTAAACACAGGGGAAACCCGCTCGCGTCAACTAGCGTTTCGGCGGTGTAACTGCAGAGCAAAACAGACATATGCAGAAGTATAAATGCTCACGACGGCGTCGCCTATGTGAGTAGCCTACGACGTACACTACGGCGTACACTCGACGCAGAAGTATAAATTGGCCTTAAGGGTGTACTCACTTTTGTTGCCAGCTATATTGACAATAATGGCTGTATGTTAAGTTATTTTCAGAGGATAGTAAATCTATACTGCTATACAAGCAGCATATTTTGACTACTCTAAAATATATCCAAATTTCATTTCTATAGTATTGTCCCTTGATAAGATACAGTATACTAATATGGTTGCTGAAATGTGAGGGATGTACTCACTTTTGTGAGTATATAAGTATATAAGTTGGAGGCAGGTTTGAGGAAGATCTGCCATTCGGGGGAATAATAGGATGGGCACAAACTGCTGGCACTTAGGGCACCCATGCTGATGTTTTCGGACCACCTCACGACCCCTCAGAATCCAGTATTTTCTCCTTAACTCAGCAAAAAGCCTTTCTGTCCCAGGATGGTGCAGGTGGTCATCATAATCCTTTACTATAAGTTTTGTGATAGGATGTGCCGGGTCCAGGAAAACTGGATGAATGGCATCATGGAGTAGATCACTACTCTGATGCAATCTTCCGCCTACCCGAATGTGCCCTGATGCTGGGTCTTACTCTGGGGCAAGGGAGAGTAAACGGCTTGATGGTAGAACGGGGCTTTTGGGTTTGAAGGCAGGCTAAATCATTCCCTGAATTAATCCATCTCAGCTTGTTTTAGGATTGCCATCTCTGCATCACAGTAGTTTTCTGCTGATGGAGGATTTGCCACCCCATGAAGGGAGGTAACCATGCAGTCAAGGAGGTCTTGAAAGGTGGCAAATTGACTGGGGTGAGGGATGGAGGGGTATGGATTGAGGGATACAGCACAACAGAAATTAAGCTTGCGCAGCTCTACAAGATCATTAGCTTGATCAATATTAGGAATAGTGGGCCAGAGTTCAAGGGGTTTAACCCTCTGGAGTCTAAGGGTATTTTTGGGGCCTGGAGAAGTTTTGTCATGCCCTGACATTTGTGCTTTTTTCAGTTTCTTATAAATATCTAAATGGCTAAAGTCTAATCTCACTGTAATCAGCACAAAACTGGGCTATAATAATATGTGAGCAGCATGTATGTACATGATTGTGTTTTTTAGAAAAAAAATGTTATGCGTGGTTAGTGAAAAACTAAAAATGTTAAATCACTTGTATAAGGCAATAAAACACATACAGAACATTGGTTCCCGGGACTTTTGAGAACTGGAGCTTGTAGCCTAGAATTTTTCTTTCTAAATGATGTGAAAATCATCTTGTTTACTCACTTACAGAAAACAATATATTGATTTTAAATTTTTTAAGACACTTTTTGTTGGTAAAAGTCATATGCGAGTAGGCATCAACTATCATGAATTCACACCTGAGAAGACAAAGGCCTGCATAATGAGCTGCATAATGAGCCTTTCAGTCAGCTGTGTCACTGAGAGGGATGAGTTACAAGAAAGAATGTGTATATAATTTTATGTTTGTAGTTTATTTAGAATATATTTAATTATCCCACAACATAATTTAATATTCACTTGTGAGCGCAGTTAAACAGTTTATTAGGAACAATCAAAGCTGACTTTTAAACTGAATTTTCTGCATCATTACTCCAGTCACACAATCCTTTAGAAATCCTTTTAACAATCTTATTTTCTACAAAAAAACATTTATTGTTATATTATCATTATTATTATTATTAATGTTGAAAAGAGCTGAGAATATTTTTTTCAGGTTTTTTAGGGGGGATAAATTGAAAGAACAGCATTGTTTGTTACATTTGTTACAGTTACATTTATTTGTTACATTTATATTATTTACATCAAGCTTTTGAATGGTATAGTAGTGCATATTGTTATTGAAACTTCATAATATTTCACTTGATTATACATTTAGTCAGGAATTATAGTTTGGAAAAAGTCTTTGGAAAAAGTCTAACTAGTAAAATGTTTACACCCTATGTGAAAACTAGTACAAGTATATAAATAAATAAAAAGAGACTTACTCATGTTTATGATCTCTGCTGAATAAAGTGCTTCATTCTTTTTTTCTGAGGAAATCCAAATCTCAAATCCTCAAACACATCACATCTTTTTGGGGTGAATTATGTCTTATTCCTCTCATCGCGAAGCAAACAGTAGAATAAAAAAACTTGAAGAACAATCTCGCTGCGTTGTCTTCTGTTGTGTGGGCGTATTCAAGCCGCGCGCTTCAGTGAAACATTAGAATCTGAAAAGCGTGTTTGGCGCGGGGGCATGGTCGCATTAGAAGATAATGAAGGGAGACGTGAAAAACGGACATCGCGTTGTTTTCATATGGATTACTTTATCACAAAATATTTTTTTTCGCAGCACTTGTTTAGTTTAAAAGTAGACATGTCAGGCTTTCTATAGATATATCTCTCATGTCTCTTCGTTGAGTATTCACTGAGTTACAGTTCATTTTAATGACGCCCTTTGTAAATGAAGATCAGCGCAGACAAAGGCTGCAGACAGCACTCCTTGTTTGTTATCTTTATTTTATAAGTGCACAAAGTTTTGTTGTTGTTATGTCTGTATACAAAAAAGTAGACCCTTTTCAGCTTCGATTGATGTATTGCTCTTATCTGTACGATCAAAACTGAAAGTGTAATTTAAGTTCTTTTCGGGGTTATCAGGAGAAAATGCCTCAAAACGCGTATACGCGTTAATCGACTTCAGAGGGTTAAACAGGAAAGCAGGTCCTTGGTTCCACCTGCAGGGTCTGCCAAGATCAGACAGCAGCTTTCCTCTGGTTAAGTCATCCGCTGGGTTGTTCTGTGAATCCACTTAATGCCATTCTTGTTCTTTAGTGAGCTCCTGAATCTCAGCTACCCTGGTTCCAACAAAGACCTTGTAGCGACAAGAGTCGGAGAGAAGCCAATGGAGAACAGTCGTAGAGTCAATCCACAGAGTTGTCTTTCTGATATAAAGTGTGAGCTCGGTTTGGAGGAGACCAGAGAGCTGAGCTCCTATGAGAGCTGCACAAATTTTAAGTCATGGAATTGATAGGTGTTTTTTGGGAGCAATGCGGGATCTTGCCATGAGGAAGGACACATACACCTGCTGATGATCTTCTGTACACATATAAGCAACCACACCATAGGACTGCTCTGATGCGTCACAGAAGATGTGAAGATCATGGGTGGCTGAGGAAGGGTTTACTGACTGAGATGTGAGGCAAAGAGGCAAAGTGATGGTTGAGAGTGCAGGGAGTTTGCTTTCCCATGAAAACCAGGCTTCTAGGAGATTATGGGGGAGATTTGGATCATCCCAGTCCCATGTCTTACACCATAGATTCTGGACAATCATTTTAGCTCTCATTTTATATGGAAGGATATAGCCGAGAGGATCATACTGACTAGCAAGGAATCTGTAAAGATGACACATCGTTGGGGTTGTACGTTCAATGGCTCTGTGCCTGTATCTGAGGTTGTTTGAAAGGCAGTTCCAGAGGAGACCTAGTGTAGACTCTGAGGGATCAAGAGAAGGATGGTGTGATAACCAGAGCTTTGTTTGTTCTGACCTGGCTTCAGGAGGTAAGTCACTGATGACTTGAGGATCATTACTGGCCCATTGTCTGATTTCAAAGCCACCAGAGGAGAGGGTAATGCGCAGACTGTGAAGGAGGTCTTTGGCTTCCTTTGGGGTGGATAGACTTTGTAAACAGTTATCCACATAGAATCAATTATGTATGGAATGGGTAATGTGCTTATCTGCCTGTGCATCTTTGATGATCCTTTGGAGAACATAAATAGCACAGCGAGGGCTTAAGGTCATGCCAAAGGGAAGAACTTGCCATTCATACACAGTTGGAAGCTATTTGCTGTCCAGGTCATGCCAGAGGAATCGCAGGAGAGGTTTATCCTGAGGTAACAGGCACACCTGGTGAAACATTGATCTAATGTCTCCACTGATTGCAGTTTTATGCTGCCTAAAACGGAGCAGAACTCCAAGTAGGGAAGGCCCAAAGATTGGTCCAGGAAGTAACTTTGAATTCAGACATTGATTTTGGTAGGAGAAAGAACAATCAAACACAATGCAGTCCTTCCTGTTGTGATGCATAATGTGGTGGGGTATGTATCAGGATTCAGGGATATCCTTTACTTCAGATGAGGACAACTTGACATATCCAGGATCAATTCGTTTCTGGATCTCTCTGTTATAGGTTTTCGCTTGTTGTGGGTTTTGAAGGAGTCGCCTTTCACAGCTGCGAAGACGGGACATAACTGCCTCCTTGGGGGCCTTCAGAGGGGGCCAGGGTTCTACATGAAGGAGAGGTGCTGCATATCGTAGGATGCCATCAACAGGTGTTCTGATGGTTTGGGTCTCAAGCTGGTGCATTGTCTCTTGATCCTGTTTAGATCACTGCTTTCATGCTTCTCTGAGGTAGTGCATCCAGCTGCCGCAGCTTCTGTACATTGTGGTAGATGTCATCAGGTGGGCATTTAAAGGAGATATCGTGAAAATGAGTGAAGGAAGAATTGGTGAGATCCCTTGCAGGACCCTGTAGTGTCCAGCTGAGTTGGGTTTTAATTGCAACGGGGGTCCAGGAGGGCCCAATTTCACTGATTGTGTTGGAGTAATCAGGTGTATTTGATCTGCCCCCAAGAGGAGTAGAGGTTTGACTCTATTAAGTTGTTTGAGAGGAAGCTGACAGAGATGAGGGTAGTGTCACTGGAGAGATTTCACAGGGTGAGAATGTTCGGACAAGGATAACTGGTCAGCAGTGAAAGCTTGACTGATGACATAGGACTTAGTTGGATGCGCTTTAGGAATGAGGGTGAAGGACACTGTAGCTCCATTAAGACTCCTGTTGGATGCGCTTCTGTCTCACAGTTCTCAGCTTCAAGCTCTCAGCTTTTTCTTTTAACTGAAGTGTTTGACACTGTAGCTCCATTAAGACTCCTCTTTCAGACCCATCATCCAGTAGGGCATAAGTGTCTAAGGACTTGTTTCCATTTTGCAGGGTCACTTCAACTACCTTCAGTAGTACTTTATTGCAATCATTAGGATGGTCGAGTTATAGATTCTGCACTTGCCTTTGGTTAATGTTGCATAGGATGTGTAGCTGTTTCCCATTGCACTGGCTGCAACGTCCCTTCAGGTAACATTGAGTTGCAAAGTGATCTCATGCACATCGTCAACAATGTCTTTGTTCCTTGATCCAGTCAGTTCTCTGGTCTTTGGTGAGCTGGAGGAAATCATCACATTTACTGACGTGATGTTCGGTAGAGTTGCAATAGGCGCACACTGGACAGCGTTCAGATAAGGTGTTGGGGAGAGGCTGGCAAACTTTAAGTGGGGCAACTCGGGCTTTAGAGGAGGTCATATTTGCATGAGTAGTGAACACCAGAGAATTATGATGATGTCATCAGTAACAGACCGAGCTCTGAAGGGGTAACAGGTGAGATGCACAGAAATAAAAAAATTTAATCACCTTTCACATATTTACATGAGTATTGTGATGTGCTGGAGAAAGCTGGCTGAGACCAGGATCTAACTGCAGGAGTTTAATAGAAGTAAATGAGAGAAGAAATGGAAAAAAAATAAAACAAACACACACACACACACACACACACACACACACACACACGGAAGAGAAACAAAGGCAAAACAAGCACCAAAACATTCAACAGCTGACAAAGCACAAGGGCCATTTATCCACCTTATTTTTTAACACAAAAGTAAGCCGTTTTCTGTGAATGTGTGAGACTTCTGGTTCATTAGCCGCTGTAGGGAAATAACAAGATGAATAACAATGTGCAGTAAACTGCAAAATTGTATGCACTACAAACCAGTGTGTTCATAATTAAGATAATAGTAATACATTAAAATAATAAGGTAAGACACACCAGTTTGCTGTATCAAGCAACAAAACGAGCTGTTTTGTACAAATAAAAATAAGTGGAAGTGGATGGGACTGGAAGCCAGACACATAAAATAAAAAGTGGATACACTGGAGAACAAAAGGGACCAATGAGTTACTATAGGAACTAACAAGCAGATGGGTGTGGTCAAATGAGTGGCGCAAGATGGGTGTGGTCAAACAAATTCCCAACATAAAAAAAATCATATTTAATTTTAACCTTTTGAGCGGTACGGTCCCACATATGGGATTCTAATTTGTGGGTTTGGTCAAACAAATTCCCA